>NW_010157938.1:0-44638 GCF_000695765.1 Mesitornis unicolor
TTTGAACTACAAGCCAGACAATCCTTACAAAGCTGCTAGCACACTAACTGTAGAACCCAATGCTAATATTGAATGTCATACATCTAAGACATGGATATTCACTGTTTTATATGCTCTTTGTAGACTTCAATATTAAGAAGCAGAATTATAGAATGGTTGTGTGCTACTAGACAAGACTAGACAAACAACCACATGACAAAACATTTAGGCTGCTACTAACATGCTTCTTGGCAAGGTTAAATTCTGCCTCATGGACCAAATTCAACACAGGCATTACTGTAAAAACTCTTCTGTTATTCCCATTCTGGTTCCACTGGAATTCATAGGAATTTCCTTCTTATACTTTAGTTTGACAAAGAGGTCCTTCCCGAGCTGTGTGGGTCTCCTGCCTTCCTGGCTCAACTTCTTATGTGGGAATCAAGAGACAATAGAAGCCAAAACCTTGAGTACAGCACCAGCCACACAACCAGGCATTCACCTGTTAAGCTCATCTCCTCCTTCCAAAACCGCTTCCTCTGATTAGGAGGATAGAGAAGACTGCCTGAGCTCCAAGGGATGGATAGACTCTCTTGAGGCTTCTAAGTTGCCTCATCACAGTACCACGTGAAATAGTGTGAGTGGATGGTAATCTGTACGGTTCACCAGGCTCCGCAGCCTCTCAGTGACATGGCAAAGGCGAGTTCCTGGTAGGCAGCCAACTTCCCTAGAGAAGTTGTCTGAACAGCAAATGGGCATTTTGATGCCTTTCAGTAAGGAATCTCCAATTACTAATACTTCACATGCTTGTGTGGTGGCACTGGTTCTGATATATGGATCTTCTGCTCATGTTTCCAGCTGCCGCACTGAGCATTTCTGGTAACTTAGCTTCTTGTTCGAAATGTTCTAGCTGTGCATACTCTCAGCTATAACATCCACTGCTGCCTGCAGGTGCTAGTGGGGGCACTTCCAGATGCTGGACCTCTACCCAACCTAAGGTTTGGACAGCTATTTCAGTCCTTGGGAGGTCTGCCTGGGTAGAGATGTCAGCATAGGTAAACTGTAATGCTTCTGTTTGGGTTTCAGCCTCAGCCTTGCAGTTGCAGCAGGTGGAGACCATTTTCTGTCAGGAGAACACAGTTTCCTCATAGTTCAGGAAAAAAATGGCCCACTTACTTGTAAAATTATCATTCTTTTGAAAGATGTCACTCTTTTAAGTCTAATTCCCAGAACACCTCAAATTTTTGAGTAGGTTTGCATAAGCACCACTTACTCTAAGTGACTGGCAGGGCTGCAGCCCAAGCCTGCTGGTGAGGATTTGCTTCTGCTTCAGATGAGCTCATTGTCACAGCAGACTCAGCTTCTCCTGTCCCTCCAGGATGAGACAAAAGAGCAGCTTGTGATGCTTAGCATCTATAAAGGATGAAAAGTATTTCCAAGCTTGCAGGAAAGATGGACCAGCGAGGGCAAGTTCTCCCAGACTATGGTCAAAGTCTTGTTCCGCAAAATTCCTTCTAGCTGATCACATTTGCATGAAGAACTTCAGTAAAGCAAATGCATCACACCTGTACTAGTTCTCAGTAGTTGCTACTATTATATACAAATCTGGTACTGTTGCAGTAGCTGGTAGAAACTTGTCCCTAGCTGTGTCCCCTTGGCATGACCAGCCACATTTTCTCAGCCCACAAACACAGCCATTCTTTCCCAGGCTACTGAACAGCACTGCAGGGTAACAGTGAAGGCCAGCTGATTTGCAACTTGCATCTGCCCAGGCCAGGCCTTCAGGGATGCTCCAGCACTTGGAGGAGCCATCCTTGCTCTGCCCAAACTCCTCTCAGTTAGCTCTGCCCAGTCGGTCCAAAGGCTTAGTTGTCCTCATCTTTGTTGTCCAAATATTTAGACCAGGGTTTTCTAAACTTCCCTGCAACTAATCCAAATGCTGAAGGGAACAGAAGTGCTGATTCCACCAGTTCTACATCAAACCTGTCCTTTACAGAAAAAAAATACGTGCTCCAATGTTAGGCTATTGACTCAGAAAGCTCACAGAAAATTACTGACTTCGTTCATTTGCTTACTGAATTTTAAATATAAAAGCATAGGAACTCATTCAAAGAAATAGTGGTTTTCCAAATGATAAGACAAGGGGTAATGGACACAAGATGGAACACAGGAGGTTCCACTGAAATTTGAGAAGAAACTTCTTCTCAGTGAGGGTGACAGAGCACTGGAACAGGCTGCCCAGAGAGGTTGTGGAGTCTCCTTCTCTGGAGACATTCAAAACCCCGCCTTCCTGTGTAACCTCATCTAAGTGTTCCTGCTCCGGCAGGGGAATTGGACTAGATGATCTTTTGAGGTCCCTTCCAATCCCTAACGTTCTGTGATTCTGTGAAATCTCCTGTCTGTATAATTTGCAAAAGGCACTTGGCCCTTCACTTCTAGTTGCTCCTACAGAGCAGCCACAGAGAGAGTGCTGAAATCTGGGAGCATCACTCGGGTACAGGGACTGCCCAGGACAGAAACAGTATCTCAGGCCCCTTAAAAGGCTAGAGAAGAAATAGGGAGGAACTGGGCAGAGATTTTTATCTCCCTTCACCTGCACTGCTTGGGAAATGCATTTACACACAGAGCTGGAGAACTCGGAGAGAAATGCAGGAGGCCAGAAGGCACCTATTGAGGGCACCACATGACCAAGGCCAAGCAATGTCCAGAGGAGTCACCCCACAAACCCAGCAGGCCAGGCACTGGCTGCACCCCAACCCTGCCCACCCCAACTCCTACTCAAGCAGCCCCTCAAGCAGGAGCTCCAAGGCCACTATTACAGCAAGGACAGTTCTGCACATGGGAGAGGTGCTCAACTGGATAATCCCCACAACGCAGGATTTTGATGCCTAACGCTGCAGCCTTCCCACTTCCTCCCTTGCTGCCAGCTCCTACAGCCAGCAGGACACAGCGCTGTCCTGGCATTGCCTACAACATTTCAAGACAGTTGGATTTACTGCTCGACCCTTAAGTCCAAACACCTCCAGCTCCAGAAATGGCAAGCAACAACTGCTATTCAGCAATTTGTTCTTTTGCTGCCCCAGCATGCCAGGACATGGGTGCCAGGCTGTGATGTCACCGCTGGGCAGCACAGGCATCACAGTGGCATTTGAGGACTTCCCTTCCGCACCTGCAGCCAGCCAGTGCCAGTTTGTTTGTGCTTACTGTGTGGTGGGAACAAGCCAGCTCCTCAGGTAAATGCCTACAGCTAGGCACCACCTTGGTCTAACCCTCACAAGAGTGTTTTCAAGGGTGAAATAACATCTGTTTCTGCTGTGGACAAGCTCACTGAGTTGGTAGACTTAACTTCTCCTGTACCTCTAGGATGGGACAAAAGAGCACCTTCTGATGCTGATCTAGCATCCATCAAGGACGAGAAGCTTTTCCAAGCACAGCGCAGCACCAACAGAATCCATCCCATTTCTTTGGAGGAGAGCTCTGGTGAACCTGGTGACTTCACATCCTTTGCCTTTCCAAAGGAGCTCTGGAAAACTGTCCAAAGCCATCAGTTTCAGTCCATTTAGTGGCCTGATGATGGCATCTGTGTTGTGATTGATGAAGAAGCCTTTCGAAGGGAAGTGCTGGCATGGAGAGGACCTCACAGAGTTTTTGAAATTGACAGCATTAAAAAACCTCCTTTGACAGCATAAAAACCCTCCTTTTTCAGCACCACCTCTACAGATTCACCAAAATGCAATGTGACTCTGAAACCTCTAACTTGCTTGATGTATTTCTGGCAGAATTAGCAATGGCACCTTCTGCTCTCAGCAAGGTACATAACTTCTCCTGCACACAAACTGTCTCTTAAGGATATTCTGGCCTGAGAGCTTTACTTTCCAGTAACTTCACAATGGAGGAGAAGAGGAAGATAGCAGGAGATGCTCAGAGATTCAGTTCTTTCTCAGGTCATTTCTCAGGTGAAAATACAAGGATGGTCATTACTTAACACAATCACATCATAACCTTTCGGTCAGTCTAAGGTTTAGGTTTCACATGTCCCACAGACCTTTTCAGTGCCCATGCTGGTCTTTTGCCATTACCGAAGGCTCAGTTCTCCCATCTCGGTGTTTTACGGTCCCCAAAGGCTGGCAACTAACTCCTCTTTTGCATGTTTTAGTTACTCTTCTTCTACAACACCAACTTCGAGAGAGATGATACCCACCTGCACAAGAGGTGCAAGCAAAGAGTTGGCTGCAAGAGAGCAATGGCTGTACTTTTACTGGGCCTGGCTTTGAAGGAAGATTGCCCCGCAAGAAGCCCAGATGTGCAGTCTGTGGGTACAGCCACTGCTGTCAGGCCTTGTGTCCCCCCTCTTTTTACCACCACAGCACAGCCAGGCTCCACCTGGCCTCCAGTAGGCTGGTTCTGCTGCACCTGGTCCTTCACCAAGCCATGGCACACCTTCCTTAAACAGTGGGACACCTTGCACACCAGGGCTCAGGCTTCTCCACCCCTGCAGCCAGACAGAGCAGCTCTGCAAACCCCTGAGGCTGCTCTGCCTCCCTTCTGGCACCCATGGTTGTCCATGCTGGCAACAGCCTCTCCTCTGGCCACACCAGGGCCACCGCACACCCAAATCCCAACCTCCACTCACTGCCTGACTCACACCTGCAGCCCAAACCCTGCTGGGACTCTATCACAGTAGACACACTAGGGACCCAGCCAGTGGAGTGTTGGACATTTGGGAACAAACTTTCTCAGAAAGAAACCCTTTCCAGTTGTCCTGTTCTGCTTCTACAACTGAATCCCAGACTGAGTTTATATTTCATCAGTCAAAGCAGGACCAACAGATCTACAAACAATGACATGATTTCTTGTATCAATCAAGCTCCGATTCTGAGAAATCCTAGATCTTTCATCTAATTTGAGAGCTTTCCAAGATTGCATAGTCATATAGAAGCAAACCAAGGTGGGAACATGAGTTCAAATACAGTTCAGAGGTGGAAACACATTTCCTACCAAAACCTACCCAGTAAAATCATTACTGTTAAAAATGCTAAGTCAGAGTTGTGGACATATTTGTACTGAGCCAGGTGTTGGAATACTTCTGACCTTGTAATGTGGGCTCCTGCAGAGGATATGCAGATTGTGCCTCACTTCCGTTTTCTCAGCCTGTGGGATCTAACACGGGGTACAAAAACCCTAGGGGAGATGAAGAATATCCCCTGGGGTTTCAGAAAGAAACTTAGTAGAACTTAGATTTTTATCTAGTTTATATCCAAAAAGAACAAAAAATAAATTTTTACAAACATTATTTAATATACAAATTGACACCAGCGTCCCCACGCAGTATATCAGAGCATCCCACATCACACAGGGTACCAAGGTCTCCTAGGGGACGAGAGGGTGACCACAGCACAGCAGAGTTCACAGGGATGCCCTCATTCATTTGCTAATTTCAGTGTATTGCCAGGTAACACAGTTCATGTGCACCAGTTTAAGTGGACATACAGATTTGTGGTCTCCTTGTAACTAAACTACCCCTCACAAAATGGCACAGACCTTAGAAAGCTTCCTGCAAAGAAACTGCAGGTGGAACATAATCCTGATAATGCAAGTGAACAAGAACATGGCAGAGCTGACACTTCTCCTGTTCCTTAAAGGAGGAACTTTAGCGAAAGACTAGCCAAAACCAGGAGAAAAATTAATTACCCAGAGGCCGTCAACCATGTCACTCCTACCTGCAAGCACTGAACAGTCTAACCCCTCCTCTACATGCAGCGCCACTTCACCTACCCTGCCTGTCTCTCTTGAAGACCCTAGAACCATCCATCACAGGACTCTGCCACCAAGTCTCACTTAGGCCAATGTTATCATAGTTCTGGGACCAAGCCAAAGCTTCCAGTTCCTCTTGTTTATTCCTTACACTGCAGGCATTAGTGTACAAACATCTGAAATGTGCTCCACTGTATTTGGTGCATCACAGAACAGAGTGAAAGCCCTCACTAGCACACCATCACTCAAACCTCAGCATGCCATCCCAGAGCTATCACTAGTAACCTCGTTCTGCCTCACACCTCACACCAAATGTCCACAGACATTTACTTTGCTGGAAAAAAAAGTTATTAAAAGCTCCTAAAAATCTACTGAAAAATACATGGGGCTGTATTTTTAAGTACTCAGGTGTTAAAATTTCAAGTCTCAAAAAGAAGACCTGAGGAAAAATTTAGTTTGAATAAAAAAACATGAACCTGAAAAAAAATTTTACTTGCAGTAGTTCTGTATGAAAACATCTGCTTATGAAGAAAAGTGCCAGGAATCTTAAGATTAGATTAACTAGAAGTCTAGCAACCAACTTTGCCTTTTAACATTGTTTTCAAGTAAATATGTAATTTTTTTATATTAAAGCTCTACAGCTAGGAACAATCATATCCACCAAACAAATGGTTGACACTGAAGAACTAAATACAAGTCTTATTTTTCTAGGTATCTATCCAGTAAAATTAAAGACACATTTATTATGTATGTCACAGTATCTGTAATGGCTTTTATTCCAGGCACAGACAGTATAATTCATGGAGACCCTGAGATTTTCTAGTTACAAACACATGCATCAAAGTCTCTTCACTCTACTGTTATCATTACGTGTAATCATTGCAGCATAAGAGTAACACCTGTTAACTAAACACACATAACTAACTGCAATGTTGAGGTAGCATTTTGAGTAGCATGCATTCAAATTCCTTGCCATTCAAAAACATTAAAACTGTTCAGTAATTCTTAAAATAACAGCTTCTATTATTTCATCCAAGACAGTAGAAAGGGGGGAAAAAAACAAGTTTTAAAAAACTAACTTTATTTTTTTTCTTACATTTAAAGAGGGATGTATTTCATTTTTAGACATCCAGCCAATGTTGACTTCATTAGTTTAGACAGGGAAAAAAAAGTATATAAATGCAAATCATATTGGCATAACTTGAACATACCTGTATTAGTAATGACTGCTTTGCTAGGAGAAAAGTTTCTTCAGCATTAAAACCAAGCACATTAAAAAATATTGCTGAAAAGCAAGTGCTTAGATACTGGTCATTTCAGCAAATAAACAGCTTTTATATATTCAAATATTTTAAGTCCATAATATACACACTTTCTTGTTATGTGTACAGAGCTCAACTATTAAAAACACTGTACAGGTCAAAAACCTCTGAGAATAAAACTAATCAGGTGTGTGAGAAATACACATACCACATGTACTTACAAATCTTACAAAGCAACAAATCTGGTCAAGTACTACAAAGAAAGATGTGTTTTCGTATGAGAATGGTCAAATAACCTACATTTTCAGCTCAAATAAAAACAACATAGTAACTTCTGGTGTTTGAGATAATCAATAACATGTACTCATACAGTAGAAACTTATGACCTCTTATACAGTACTTTTTGTAGGCTAAGTTCAGGGGTTTTTAAAACAAAACCTTAGGATTGTGAACAGCAACAATGACAAAGATCAAAGTATACATATGAGCACATAAACTGGCTGTTAAAGAAAAATAAATTACAAATTACAATTAAAATCCTTGTAAATGAAATAATGAATTCAAAGATGTGCACTTATTTTCATTTACGTTTTAAATGCTACCACAAAAGAGATGAAAAATAAATACAGATGCCAAAAGACATGTGTGGATAGAAAAAAAAAAGCTAATTAGCTCTAGAAGAATTATAAAAAATTGAGATAATCTGAGTTTTGGTCAAAAAACAAATCTGTCTAGTCACTTCCATCACTCACACCCTTTCTTCAATGACTGGCAGATAAACATGACATGAGCACACCTCTATCATTATGGCTTCAAAAGAAGCATGTATTTCTGAAGAAGAAAACATAAAATAGGCTGCCTTGTCTACAGAACTGCTGGTTTGCTCATATTCCAGACACTTCATCATCTTTAGTCGATCCTGCTGTAGCAGGGGGGTTGGACTAGATGATCTTCAGAGGTCCTTTCCAACCCCTACAATTATTTGATTCTGTGATTCACTGGACTGCGGGGAAGTACCTGACACATCTTTGCAAACCTACTATATTAGTGATGTTACACTGAAAGTCAAGAAGTTTCAAGGAGAAAAGGTCTTGGGAAATTTTGGGTGCTATGGGCAGGTATGCAGAGAAGGGAGATGTCTAACTCACTTTCTTTGCATTTGTTTTCTAAATTAAAGAGTAGAATAATTTACAAACGTCTCTAACATTACATGGCACATCCATATTTTCAAGTTAAAGATGTTGTCAGTAATCAGCTATCTTAGTAAACATACAGGTTGTGATACTGATTCCACTTTAACCAGATTCACATTTAGTCATACTTTCACAATTCCTCTGTGTATCTCTTTTGAAGATATTTCAGTCTTCCTAACATGCGGACGACACTGAATTAGGTGGGAATGTTGGTCTGCTCGAGGATAGGAAGGCTCCACAGAGGGACCTTGACAGGCTGAATTGATGGGTTGAGGTCAGTAGTATGAGGTTTAACAAAGTCAAGTACCGGGTCCTGCACTTTGGCCACACCACCACCATTCGGCACTACAGGCTTGGTGATGAGTGGCTGGAAAGCTGTCATGCAGAAAAAGACATAAGTGTGCTGATTGAAGCCAGCTGAACATGAGTCAGCAGTGTGCCCAGATAGTCAAGAAGGCCAACAGAATTCTGGCTTGTATCAGAAATAGCATGGCCATCAGGATCAGGGAAGTGATTGCATCCCTGCACTCTGCATTGGTGAGGCTGTACCTCAAATACTGTGTTCAGTTTTGGGACCCTCAGTACAAGAAGTACATTGAGGCAGTGGAGCGTATGCAGAGAAGAGAAACAAAGCTGGTGAAGGGCATTGAGAACAAGCCTTATGAGGAGCAGCTGAGGGAGCTGGGACTGTTTAGTTTAGAGATTGTTTAGAGAAGACTGAGGGGAAACCTTACTGCACTCTATAACTACCTGAAAGGTAGAGAAATGGGGATGTTGGTCTCTTCTTTCATGTAACTAGTGACAGGACAAGAGGAAATGGCCTCAGGTTGTTCCAGGGGAGGATTAGATTGGATATTAGGAAAAGTTTTTATACTGAAAGAGTGGTCAAACACTGGAACACGCTGCTGAGGGAGGTGGTGGAGCCCCCATCTCTGGGGGTGTTTAAGAAACGTGTGGATGTGGCACTTCAGGACATGGTTTAGTGAGCAGGGTGGTGGTAGATTAATGGTTGGACTGGATGACCTTAGAGGTCTCTTCCAACCTTAATGACTGTGATTCTGTGATTACTGGAAGCATAACTTTAATTATACAAGTCGCTAAATTCTTTCCACAAACACTTTGTCATTTCTACTCTTCCGCAATTCCATTGTAGGCATAACAAAAGCAGGTTTTCAAACGCACAGGCTACTGGAAATTCTTTCTGTTCATTAGTACAGGCAACATTTAGACACCTGCCAATGGTTAAATCATCCTCCTCAGTATCTCTTTGACAGTGGCTGCACCACAATATCACAGACAGGTTTTCATACTGATACAATCTGACTACAGTATCACGAATAACACTAAAAGAAAATGCAGGTGTCAAATGAATTTTTAAGATTTTATTATTTTTTCTATATAGTTGTGCATCTGTATTTTTCTTCCGCATTTTTGAAGAAAACTACTTTTGATATGCTGCTACAAATGCCAAGAACATATTTATGACATCTGCCTTAGCAGCTAAGACACTGTCAGTACTTCCTAGGACAGGAAAAATACTTTTCAAGTTTAATTTTGCTGAAGATACTGTTCATTTGTACCATTTCACTGGCCCACTTGTTGATGGTCAAAGCAGCACACACATTTGACAAAATCTTAAAGCTTTCAGAATAGATGAATTAAAGAAACAAAAGCTGGATGCAGGAGAACCAAATCAAAGCACACAGGCATGACATTGTTGCTAAGGGAATCCTTGGAAAACGTGTGGTCATTACGAAGGTGTAGTTTTGTTCGTTTGTTTTTAAGATCACAAGACAGCAATTGAACAAATATGAAATTCCCCATGTTCTGCTTGGTTCCAATCATTTGTGGCACTGAATGGTTTTCCTTTTCCTCCGCTTGAAAAAACAGCAGCACCTGCAGATGTGACATGAATTACATATGTATAAAATGAAATCATAAAACTAAATCCAAATTTTACTTGAAATCTGCAGTTCAGGTATAGCACCTTAAGGAACACAGTAAGTTCTATTGCAGGTGATTATTTATTAGTGAAAGAAACTGAAGTAGAGATATTTTTCTGGAAACAGTTATCAAGTGAAAAAATCTGTAATAAAATCCAGCTATTAAGTTTAGAGTATCGAGTGAGAGTATCAAAAGCACTGGCATTATAGGCTGACTTAAAAATGTATTTGTAAGAATAAGGAATGTTTCCTTAGCTGAGTACTCTCACTAACTGGTAATATGCCAATCAGAAGCTTGAACTTAAGGTTGAGTCACCTGAAATGTGTACTTAAGACACTACAAAAAAAACAATTTGAGCTTCCTTTGTCAATTAGAACTTGGGAAAACCTTCCCTGAGGTTACTTCCCAAAATATTTTAGAATAAAATGTTCATGAATGTAACTAATGTTCTGATTCAGTGTTGTGATGATATTGCCAGTGAAAAATCACAGCTTTAAGTATATTGAAATACACTGACATTCTTTCTTCTGCTTTATTGCATACTACATGAAGGAAATAAAAATTGACAAATATTGCAAATTTCACTTAGCAAATAGAGGCAATCTGAAAAAAAAAACAATTTCAGGGATTTAGAGACGGATAATACAGAGGACTGCAAAAGTCCAGGAAGTATTTTTGAAAATGAAGAAGAAAGCAACAAATATGCAAAAAAACCCCTTTGTCATTTGCATGTAATGTTACCCTTATTTTAAGCAACTCCCAGCTCTTGACCAACACCTTTAAAAATAAAGCTTCCACTTAGTAAGGTATTCACAATTTGCAATCAAAAGTGAACATGCAAGCTGTCTACCTTAACAGAGCTTGCCTCATGGAGCTCTGCAGTTTGGTTATTGAATTCTCACTTGCAGTGCTATATACTCAAACAGTCTTTCTTAAACTATGAAGTACAACAGAAATGAAAATATAAATGTACCGCATCAATAGCCTATCAGTAAGTCCTTAAGTTCACCAAGCATTTTATGTCACTAAAATTCAAAAGGAATTCTAATGCTTTAGTCTGGAATATGGGAAATGGGGAAAGCATTCGAAAAACAGGGAGAATAAGGGTCTAAAAATAACGTTCTACAGGAAGTGAGAACAACATCAACATCCAAAGTAAGGGGAGACAGAAGTTACCTTCTCAAAATATCCAAGGGCACCCTGTCGCTCAGTCACTGAAAAAGTAGCAGTGGGCAGAGGCAGAGCAGAGCTGCTCTGAGAGTTACATAACTTTCAGTAGAGAAAAAAATTGGTTATTGATGTAGAAGAATCTCAAAATTAAAATTCAATAGGGGAGACTACATAGATTTTTACATCTAGCAGAAATATCATACTGTATTTATTAACTTTAAAATCCTTCTAAGAGAGACACAATTGTTTTTTAGGGCTAGTGGCAATCCACTGCAACTGAACTTCCCCCATAATTACCAGCTCTTTTTCTTATCATCTGCCTCCAACCACTAATATCCATTATTACTTAAGCTTTGAATTTATATCCAAATATATAGAGTAGAATTTAGTTTAATCCTTCTTCCACCCCAATCATCTCCCAAGTATTTTATATATGTATATATACAACAAACATCATACCAAAACAAAGCATTTTACAGTGTTCCTTTCCCTTCAACATAAAATATCCTATGACCCTGTAAATGAGGGAATCCTATCCTGGACTGTGATGGTAAATCACTTTCATACCTGTTACAGATTAGAAGGCCTCCACCTCCAAGAAAGCTTATAGAAAATTTTAATCTCAATGCATAATTTTAATACATACAGCAGATAGGTTACACAAGTAACTGTAGGAAGACTAAAGTGTGGCAGTTTATATTATAGAAAAACAATCTAGAATTCTAACTTCACTGTTTGACTGCTATTGTGCTTATATGCAGCATGTCTCAAGGAGCAGAAGATCACACTTCTTAAATGTTTAGGACCGCTTGGATCTTCTGTGCAATTCAAGAATACTGTAGGTTTTCCTGCTTACCTTCTCAAAAAATTTTAACCAAACCTTGCTGCAAATCTTATACTGTCCATTACTCCTTCTCTATAGCCTATTTAGTTTGCTACTTCTCGCTCAACTGAAGAAGGGCATGATGCAATCTTTATCCAACCACAAGCATTGCTTTTTTAATCTCTTGGTCTGGAGTTTGCATAACACTATTAAGAGTATAATTTCTATTAACAGTTTGGGCTTTTTTTAATTATAAGAACTACTCAACTCTATTCTAGTTCAGGGAATTTCAGTAAATGCTGAAGACTTATTTGATGTGGAAAAATAAATCCTGTATTAACATATAATATAACTAAAAAGTGTTAAGCAATGTGAATTCCATACAGCATTGTTAACCACAGAACTGGCTTGGAAACTTACTGAAATATATATTTATCAGCCTAAAAGTGCAAGACCTGTCAAACCTTCCAAGGCCAAATAAATGTAATTTTAAAATATATGCACATTTACATGAGAATAAGACAGGTCAGACTACATTGTCTGCTAATAAATTTTATGAAAGAAAAGTAACCCTGAAATTAGAGATTCATATTGTATAATCCCTTGAAAGGTATAATTTACAATAGAAGTGTAGACATGTTCCTACAAATGCTGTCACTAGAGGGTGTCATTATTACTTGTTTTATGTAGATATAGATATATATTTATTACATTGCTTAAAGCCGTATTTAAAGCTATGGATAGGGGCATTATTAATGAGTATTGAATCACAAATTTATCATACTTGTCTTATGCAAAATGCATGAGAATTGATACAAGGATCTAATCTTCGGCTAAACAGTATTTGTGTTCATAGTTAAAATCACATATGATAGGGCACCCTTTCTTCAACCTTTTAAATGATGCTAAGCTTCTAAAACTATGAAAACATCTAGAACAAAGAATTTTAAAACATCTTGAACAAAGAATGAAGTGCTTTGAAAAAAAAAATTCAAGTTTGTCTCAGGGTTTGAGGAAATAATGCAGACATGCTATCAGCAAGAGAGGTTAACTTTGTTCATAATTTCAGATAGAGAAAAGATTATGAAAGACTCTTACTAAAGAGTCTTTTGATAAAACAATGTCTCCTTAAAAACAAGAATGTCTACATCATAGACATGAAAGATATTGATACTTGCATTTCCTTACACTGTTCATTGTAAAATCTATAAAAAGATGTTCAGATGTCTCACAATACTTTTTGCTATTAAGCTTGTAACTACCATGTTAAAATGTAAAATTAACTAAACCAAATGAAGTATTTTTACTGAAAAAAGATGTATACCTATATATTGATGTCTGATAGAAATGCTGGGGGCGGATGCATGTGCATGTCTGTTGTTTTAATCACTGACAAAATACAAAACAACTTCTACCTCCCCAAAAAACCAGTGACTGAGAAAACTGCAGTTTAAATGGACACCATTGGAAAATTAATTTGTCTGTTTCGTATTGAAAGAAGACTAATCTAAAGAGTAGGATATTGAGACTAGATGTTTTGTCTGTAACAAACCCAGTGAAGACTAGGCCAAAAGGTCAAGGACAGCGTATCTTTCCATCAATTATTCGTATCAGAGGAAACCAAATTCTATACTTTTAAAGTCACTGCAGTATCTTGGCTTCTGAGAATTCTCTTATTTTCTGTAGATAACCAAGCATAGGCTTAATTCTGCTAAGCAGTGCTCAAAACATTAGAAATTTTATCTTTTCTCATATGTCCATAAACTGGGCATAAGGAAAGGTCATCACTGCACTTAGCCAAAGGGAAGGGGATAGAAAACTTCTCTGTGTGCAGCCTACCAATATCCTTCATCATTGGGGTCTCTCTTTTTTGTTTTCTTTTAAATATATGTAAGAAAACTGATTTTTTGCCAGAAAAATAATAATGCAGTACTCTGCAAAGATGGAAGAAAAAGAACTCATCTGCTTAGTGCTCACAGAAAGCTAGTGCATGTGTGGCACAACAGACATATTAATGCACTATTTTTAACTACACATGAATCTTACATACCAAAACCAGAACTTGCAGAAAAATTACAAGACAAATTTCTAATTTGAGAAATTTCCCCTTATCTAAAAGTTAGAAAAATAGGCCCTACAAAACTTACCACTATAAAGGTATGCTTAGTGGATTTTTCTGCTATTAATGCATCTTTCATACTTAAGTGCCTTTATTTTATGATAAACGAGATCTATAGCCTTGAAAAACCCTATTCCAAGCACAACTATAAAAGAAAACATGCTGAAAGTTAATACTGCCTTTAGCTATCAAGAATATAGGTTATGTTTTAGTGATTAGTTAGCAGATTGTCAAAGTTTAGTACTCTGGAAAATACTATGTTTGCAGAGAGAATGGGCAAAGTTCAAACATTTCCTAGCATTTATTACTCATTCATGTGAGTTATTTTCTAGATGTTAAAAGACAAGCTGAATGCTACAGCATCTGAAAATAATGTTTTCCCCTCTAAAACAGGATAGTAAGAAAAAATATTCTACTGCCCACTAGAAAGCTTTAAATAAAGTACACCACAGACTACACAACTTAAAAGCAAGCAAGAATTGAAGCATGCCTGAAGATCGCCTGAAGGTGGCTGTTTGTAAAACGAGTTAGTTGTTTCATAATATTGAAACATATTTTGTCATTTCTAAATGGACTTGTTATTTTGAAGTTCTCTGAAATTAGTTTTAAAACAAAACAAAATAACAAGAACAGAACTCCTGGGGCTATTTCTGTCTGCTGGTGCTGCAGAACTTACCACATGTTCAACACTTTCTGGCAGCTATGCAGAAAAAGAGTAAGGAAAAAAACAGAATCAGAATACCAAACAGAGGAAGAATTTTACATCTTACACACATAACTTTTGGTAGTCAGAACACTATCTTAAAACAAGTATTTCCAAATTAGCTGTAATATCAAAAATGCATGCACTTCTCTAGTATACAGAGATGCGTTACTGAGGGCTTCGTCTAAAAAGCACCACCTATAGAAAGTCTATCATTTAAATATTTAAGGCCAAAATTAAAGACAGCACTACAGTTTTGCTTCTCACCAGTGACTATTCAATTCAGACAATAGTTTTTGAACAACTACCAAGAAAATTGAAGTACCTGAGCATATAAGATTCAAAGAATACTAAAAAAAAAAAAAGGACGTACTTTGTTTCATCCATTACTTCTACTTCTGCAGGAGCTGTGATGGGTGCATTTGAACAGCCTGCAGTTGGGTCATCTGTGTTCAGTTCCCCATTTGTTGAGCTCACTACCTGAAATCACCAGAAATACCTGAAATTATGCTAGTGCCAGAGATTTGCTTGTCAATTCCAAAAGATACAATACATCTTAAAAAAAAAAAAAGTAATTTTTGTTATTGCCATAATTCTTTTTTAATCCAGGTTTTACTCCTGCATCCTCTTTCATACGTACTAGAAGAACTGACATCTATACAACAGACTCAAAGTAAGCGGACTAAGCAAAGCAATTATGTTGATCAGGTTTGCTGATCTCTCTTGTCTCTTCAAAACCTTAAGGGATGGGACTAATCCCTTTCCTGATACCAATTCAGTCAGTCTTATCCTATCTCTGCTTCTTTAGTGTATTTAAGTACCCTCTTTTCCTTCTTTGTGTGGCTTGATTCAGTCAAATTTCAGAGTGTACTCACTAGAAGAGAGAAAAACTAAGATATTTTCTAGATCTAAGTGTGTAGGTGGTGTTTGGTTTTCAGTTTTAGAACACAAGAACACTTACTGTCATAAAAAAACCAAAACAACAACAAAACCCTCAAAAACAACTAGATTAATCTTGATTCCCAATTATTTACTCTCAAATTTGTAAATCCTGAAGCCACCAGGATAGCTTTGGCTCTCTCGGAATGTCTGTTTTGACTTTAAATAAAATGGAACCCAATATTGTGTCTCTCAGTTCCTGTCAGCTTTCCTGCATGACAAAAGGACCTATCCTAGAAGCCTCTTCATTATTCACCTCACAGAACCTGTCAGGAAGATGGTTAACTGGATATAGACACATGCATTTGTGGTCAGGGCACCTATCAGTGCTAACTGACCAATTAAAGTATCAAGAGGTCTCCTAACTACAAAGTAGCGGCAAATGCACAAAAGCAACATTGCACAAAAAATATTATTCTGCCCAAATAATATAAATCTGTTAAACAATAAGCTACCAGGAAGTGGACCAATAGTAGTTCATAGTTTTTATTCATGAAAACGTAAGGGTAAAAAAAAATTCTCAACTTGTCCACCAAATGAGTTTTGGATCCAAAGGATGCAGATAGATTTCTGCTCTATGATATATACATAAAATGAATTTTTCTGAAGAGATTCTCAGATCTGTGCTTAAGGTTTAGTAATAACAATTGATAAGAAACAAAAGCCTTTGGCTTCAGCTTGCTCAAGTAAGGGTAGGGTACACCAAGACACAAGAAGACAGGTATACACCTCTATCTGGATGCGAAAATCAAACACATACACTTTAATACTTCTCACTGTTGTAAAAAACAGGTGACAGTTTGCACAGGTATTTACAAGAACTCCTATTTTCTTTTTTCCTACAAAAAGCAAATGAAAGTATGACTTTCTACTCAAATATCAAACGCATTGCCCAACTCTACCATTTATGGAGCTTTCAAATGGCATTCTTCACACTTCTTTCCCAGGAGTGCCTATTTAATCATTCACCTCTATCATCTTGGACAGCAGGTTCAAAAAAAGAGATGACATTCAAGCATGTATACATTCTTCATTTGAACTAGAAAACATGAAAATAGATATCTAAAAATCCTTTCTACATTAATAACCTAGTTATGAATACTGTTTTTCAACGAGAGGTTGAAAAAACCCTTCTTTCCCTTCTGATGGATAAAAAAAAAGGAGAAAGTGAAAACATTTTGACAGGAAAAAATTGTATTTAAACACATTTTTATAGTCTGCTATCACTGCTAGAGGAAGTCCCTTTTGGAGAGGCAGGCAGGTCAGAAAAAAAAAAATGGTTTGCTGCTCTGGTGGAAGATTCATGGATAGTTCCTATCAGTCTTTGTCAACAGCTGTCTGGTCTCTTTGGAACCTCATCTGGCAATTGTTAAAAGAATATCTGCAAGATTTGAGCAACTCATAAAAACAAAAAAAATCCTGGTTTGTGATAGGGGTTTTTATGGTGGTTTTGTGTTTTGGTTTTTTTTTGTTTGTATGTTTGGTTTTTTTCTAAATCACAGTTAGTTGAAGTTATACTAATCTATGCTGACTTCAGCTTTAAAGGAGTAGTAACAATCTTCTGCTTGGGTCAATACACTTCCATATGGTAAAAAAGAACAAAGTTTATTTCAGTGTTTCCCTAACATGTTTATATTCTCATAAAAGAGGAAACAGAAGATATAACCACTTGTTTTGGTGATTCTGTTCTTTAAATTCTTCAAACTGACCTCAAAACTGAATACTATTTCTTGGCAGTGGTTTCCTATAATGGGAAAAAAGTCTTTTCCAGACAGGATTTGTCCTAAGGTGTTTTCTCTATTAATTTAAGAAGACTGTTTTCTCAAAGAAACTTCAACACAATCTTTGTAGAAACTTTTGCATCAAACAGCAGAAGACTGTCCTGTCTCGCTCAACCAGAGATCAGGAGATCAAGGAGAACGATACCTCAGTCATCCTCATATAGATGCATCAGATATATCCACCAAATACACAACCAAATATGATCAAGTGTAACTGCCTGTTGCATGGCTCAGTTTAGATTGGATGAAAATGAATCCTTCTGGAAAAAGTTGTGACCTCTGAAAGCCTAAGTAAACCAAAGAGTATTGGTAGCCCAAAGAAACCAGCATCAGTCATTCTTCTACTGAATTACAAATGTCCCAAGTTTCACTGTAGTCTACTACTGCTGAAAACAGCTCTAGGAATGGTCTCACTTGATCCTCAAAGACACAGATCAAGTGGCTGCAACTGTGAAATAGGGAATAACAGGAACATTCTGAACTTTACTAGAAAGCAAGCTTAATATGAAAGCAGGAATCATGTCACGCACTACAGGAAACTAGTATTATATAATGCAATTTTACCATGAGATCAATCAGACATTGGAATAATCTCCCAGGGGAAGTGGTAAATTCCCCTACATTAGTCAGTTTTAAGAGTCAGCTTGACAGAGTGCTGACTTATCTCATTTAAACTATACTTCTACCTTGAAAGGTTGGGCTAGATGATCTTTGTGGTCCCTTACAACCTGGTATATTACAATTCTATAAAAATGACTGATTAAGTCACGCAAAGAAGCGGAAAATACCTGTACCGAGCCACCATGTCTGCCAGCTGCTAGGTGAGCCCTCAAATGATGTGGATTGGCTTGCTGTGAGTCCCAAGCTGCCCTATGGTCTGTTGACTATCGTTTTTGAATGCATGAGGAATATATGCAAAAGAAATAAAATTTCCAAAAATAAACAATTCAGGCATAATTTATATTAATAATATTATTTTTAAAAGCACAGAAGCACTACATACTCAATTTCTATATAGACTGTACATCAACATTATGCTTGCATATGCCCACATGTACATTTTCATACAGAAGTAATGTAGCTAAAATGCAAAATTCCTAATAAAAAACAAGGTCCACCAACACAACCTCTTAAATTAGCTTATGTAAATGGACACAGCACTAAATTCCTAACATTTTTACCACCTTGGCCATTATCCTGGTTTGGGGAAAAAAAAAAGTGGAAGTGTTATATATACGTGTTACAAATGAAATAGACATGGGGAAGACACAGTGATTAAAAACAGAGAACTTAAAAAAAATTAAAGGAGTATCAGCAGACAGAAAATTTCCTATTGATGTAAGCTACATTATATCATAGCATCAAAAAAGCAACCCTTTAGGACATTTTAAAGTCCACAGATGCATAAGTACTTTAACAAGGAACTATTTAAATCAAAGAAATAAAGAAAACCTGGAGTCAACTTTATTCTGGAGTTCTAATCAAAGCAACAACATTGCACAAATCATTACATGTGAGAAATTGTGTGGGAAGTAACTTGTTAAAGCATTAGGGTACAGAAACATTGCTAAGGTCTTGAAATAAGTTTTAAAAGACGTGGTGTTTTGGAACGTAACAGGATGAGAATCTTACCAAAAAAATCAGTAAAATCCTAATTGGTAATGGGGTACAGTGGACAGCAAAAGAATTCGCATTGTATATAGGAAAGAAAAAAAAAGGGGGTGGAATTCAGATGGAGTTGGTAACTTCTATAGTATTTGTGAAGGTTGTAAATCCATCAAGGCCTGAAAGATTTCTACATTCAAAGACAGAGGTAAATCTTACAAGACAGAAAGAATGGTGCCTCAAAGCTAAGATAAGCAGAACATCCTTGAAGATAAGCAACTAATGAGCTAACACAGCAGCAAGAAACCGACTTAAATCACTAGTTATACAGCGACAATAAAGGTGAAAAGTTTAGGGTTAAAGATTTCCCCAGAAAACTGCTGAATATGTAAATAACTTTGTAAAAATGTGTGGCTATGATAATGAATGTTACTATAAAACCTCAACCTATTAGCAGGTGTGCTTTTCAGGCATCCCACTTCCTGAATGTACCCAGCATGCTGCTAATAAACCTTTGCTTCACAGAATTTATCCATCTCTAAATTTGCATTTTGTGAGCACATTTCTCACATTAGACAAAAGACAAAGAATCTTATATGAGCATTTTACCTGATTTTTAGGTTGTTGCATTTTATCTCTGTGCTGACATGCTTCTCTGTTTGAAGACAGTGTAGGGTTTGAATGTATTGAACGCAATGGAGTAGGCTACAAATATAAATAGTATGTAGCAACAGGTAAAAAAAAAAAATAAATTTCTAAAGTCTTACCAACAGTTACAGGCTTGTAACAGAATTTAATCTTTAAAACTGACAGTTTCCCATAACCTGAAATTATCAAATTAAAGCAAAAGCCTCACTAGGTATTTACTGATATGAAAGACAAAAAATGTAATCCAAGACTCACATGATTTCATAAAGTAGCAAGCTTATTTATTATCAGACATTAATTTTCTGAAAGACTTTAGGTTGATATTTTCTGCAGTTAGGATGTTTTTGATGAAAGCCTGAAGAAAGGCTTAAAGTAATTTTTAGTGCTAATTTCCATGCTAAACACTGAAAAAAGATTCTTTCAGGGAGTCACACAAGGATCTTCAGGGTAAAATGTATAATTTGAAATTATCCATCTTACACACACAACCTCTTCCTTACATATTAAAAAGAATCAAGAAAAAAATTGAGATGCAAAAGAATTAATATTTTACTCTTTTTTTAGAGAATATAAACACAGTATTTTCTGTAACTTTAGATGTGCTTTGACGGAACCTGATAGTCTAGTTCATATTTCATTAGAACAATGCATACATAGTATAGACAGTTTCTTCACAATGAGCTGATAAATACCAGTGATTGCTCTACATTTTAAAAATACTTGGAGCAAGAAGGTCCCCAAAGCAAGAAAATACGTGCAATAACAATCACCTGCAAAGTTTTAAACTTCTTCAACAAGCCTGAATTCCTATAACCTTGTTTTGGATTGAACAGAGATATACTTTGACATTAAGAGTACATGTTATGAAAGAAAATCAGTATGAAACATCTCAGACTGAAAAATAATGTCTGAAAACACATCTGAAAACGGGTTAGTAATAGCAGCTGTTCACAACTCTAATAGCAGCCATGAGATGTAAATGTATTCTGAAACTCAAGACTAACACTAGCTCAAATCTGATCACACAAACAACCTAGTATATTATTAATAGCTTAACTGTACTCACCAACTGTTTGCCAATCCAGTCATATTCATAATCAAACATATAACCTTTCCGATCAAGTAAGTCTGTGAAGAGCTTTCTTAAGTAGTCATAGTCTGGCTTTTCAAAAAAATCCAGCCTTCTTACATAACGTAGATATATAGCCATTTCCTCTGTATAAATAAGAAATGCACATAATTGCATGCCTGTTTTAATGGCACTCAAAAACCAGTACTTACTACATTATAAAGTAACTTCTACCTCTCAACATAAACCTAAACAGTTGTTCACCATGAATCTGTGAATTACCAGAAAAAAAGTTAATTAATAGCAATATTTGTCATGATATGCTGCCATATTCTAAACATATCCTGCTAAGTAATTCCCCACTAATTTCCCTTAGCATTACCTGTTAAGATCTTCCATTCAACCTTTCAATCCTGATACACAGTGTGCCAAAAGAAGTGTGGCGAGAAATGCCTCACTTTTCAGCTGTTTGGTTGTTTTGGTTTTGGTTTGGTTTTTGTTTTTTTGGGGTTTTCTGGTTGTTTTTGTTTTGTTTTGTTTTGGGTTTTTTGGGGTTTTGTTGGTTTTGTTTGTTTGGTTTTAAATTAAACAAAGACAAGCCTAAGGAAAGGTAAAGAACTGGGTATATGGATGTACAGGGTGAATTATGTCTCAAAGAGCACATGTTACTGGAATGTAACCTTCCTTTATGAAGAAGGATTCTAATAGAGGATCCTAAAGCAGGCAACTCCAATCATCCTGACAAAAAACGAACAGTACAGGCTCTGCTGAGCTATAACTGTAGTATACCTATAGAAGGCTGCAACAGCACTGCATACTTCAGGCATCATGTTACGTGAAGGTGTTGAGCCAAAGCCTTCTACTTAAGACAAGAATTCCAGCACAAACCTCTTGGCAGATGAGCAGAGCATACAGAAGTCTCATTCTTGATATGGGTTTAAGCCATAAGAGGCTTCTGAAACAAGCAGCTGTAAGGAACAAGCATCTTTGTGGATAGAAGACTACAAGAATCCAAGGACTGAAAGTGAGGATCCATGAACATCTGAAGCACAAGCTTCAAATCCCACAGAATCACAGAATCGCAGAACGTTAGGGATTGGAAGGGACCTCAAAAGATCATCTAGTCCAATCCCCCTGCCGGAGCAGGAACACGTAGATGAGGTTGCACAGGAAGGAGTCCAGGCGGGTTTTGAATGTCTCCAGAGAAGGAGACTCCACAACCTCTCTGGGCAGCCTGTTCCAGTGCTCTGTTACCTTCACTGAGAAGAAGTTTCTTCTCAAATTTAAGTGGAACCTCTGTGTTCCAGTTTGTGTCCATTACCCCTTGTCTTATCATTGTTTGTCACCAAGAAGAGCCCGGCTCCATTCTCGTGACACTCACCTTTTAGATATTTGTAAACATTAATGAGGTCTTCCCTCAGTCTCCTCTTCTGCAAACTAAAGAGACCCAGCTCCCTCAGCCGCTCCTCATAAGGGAGATGCTCCACTCCCTTAATCATCTTTGTAGCCCTACGCTGGACTCTCTCCAGCAGTTCCCTGTCCTTCTTGAACTGAGGGGCCCAGAACTGGAATCCCATTGAGGTATGTGACTACTTCTGCAGTAACTTTTACAGGAATCAGTGAAATGAAGGGCATGTGGAAAAGCAACCATCTGAGAAAACAGCAGACGGTGAGAAGACAAACATTAACAAACTTTCACAAAAGACCAAGTCCTACATGTTCTTCCCCTCCAGCAGGTATTATAAGAAAGAACTAAGTACTGAAAGAGTGAAGAGAGCAACAATTTAACCATACAGAAATTTTGTTGCATTCAGACTGTATCCATCTACAGCTTCCTGTTACAGAAAGAGGGAAAAAAAGGGGGAAAAAACCAAACAAGAAAAAAAAAATCACAGTGCAGTGGTCTGGAACAGAGTACTGCAACAGGTTCTCACAGCCTGATATAGATCAGGTGAAGCACTTGACCTGGGTCCTGGGACATGAGTTACAGGTGGAGAGAGCTCTTATTTAACTTGTTTAGGAGCCTCTGTAGCTTATGGAAGAGTGGGAAACCACCCACAGGCAAGCCATTCTGAGAAAAGCAATGACTCCTCAGTCTGAAGTCAAAAAGGCTACCACATGGTTCCAAAGAACAAGAGAAGGCACCCCTGTACGATCAGAAACTCAGAGGACAAGTAAGGCTAAAAGTAGATGCCAACAGAATTCATTGATCCTATAAAAAGATATGTATGTCAGAAGCAGCACAACAGTATCGCTTCACACTCACCCTGACCCAGATACCACATTCCAGTAAGTCCGGAGAAGATGACATTTTATGGTACAAAAAAGGTGCTGTAAGAAGCCTGTTTTCTGACACAGGATGGCTGAGAAGTGCAGAGGCAGTGCTAAGACTGAGCTATGCTAAGTTAAACTCTTTCAGAGACACTAAGGTAGAAAGAGAGATAAGTGAATGTTTGAGAATAGCTTGATAACAAGAAGTTGTGTGACAGTGTCATATTGATGCTGTCACAAACGCACAAGACAATGGTATCGAGACATCTGAAATTACTCAGTTCTAACAAGAACAGAGTATTAAGTACTATGTTTTAGGCATGAGCAGATGAAGCTGTGGACAGGAGGAATTCCTTGGCACCTAAGGTCCAGCTCAGCAGAAGCAAGATTCTCCAGCAATACTAGCCAAGGAGATCAGCATTTGAAGGTGGCAAAGAAATGCTTACACACTGCTAGGGACCTCTTTAACCACATCTTTTCAATATAAACTGGAACCCAAAGCATGCAAGGCATGTCTTCAGATGTACAAAGGCCAGAACTAAGCCATTTAATGCAGCTGAACCTGCTAAAACTGGCTGATCTCAAAAAACAAGTATCACCCTTATCATGCATTTGAAGCAGAAACTCTGGAGTTTAAATCCTTTTTTTTATTTTATACAAAGCTTGAAAAAGCAGCACAAAGACAGTACAATTCCACAGAACAGGGTGTGAAAAAAAGGTAAGTATTTCACAAGTGACAAAGACCAAAGTGTCTTTCACTGATACTACAGAGTTCTCTTGCCTCAGGGAACATCAATCAGCTAGCTAAGTCTGCAGGCTGACTGAAAAGAACTGAGATTATGGTAGATGTACTTCTCATTCTATTCTATGTCTTCTGTGACAAGGACAGAAAAAGGAAGAAAATTCTTGGATATCACACATGTAAGAAGTTCCACATACAAGAATATATTTATTATTAATAGGTACATATGTACTACCAAATAAGTTTATTGTTTGTGTTCTCCAAGGTCAAATATATTTCCCCTGAAATTTCCCACCCCTATCAACACGCATGTATTTGAAAAAATTTGGCGGAAACAGTCCACTAAATATATGGAGCTACTCATACATAATAGTTTCCAGGAACTGCACCATATACTCCTTGAATTAGATATTTAAAGGATTCTAGCAAGGACATAAAAAACAACATGCAAGACATACACATTACTAGATGCAGAAGGTTTATATTCCAGAACAGGTTTGTTTTGTTTTCCCACATTTAAACTTCCATCAATTCACCAAACATATATTCAGACATTTGCTCTACGTTCTATAACAAAAGTCAATTTCATTTGATTTTTTTTTTTTAATACACAGGAGGGAAATTAAAAGATCAGAAAAATTTATAATAGACTAGTTTTTACCACAGGATTGGAAAGAACTTCAAATGCCGTCTAGTACACCACCCCATCCCATAGCAAATTAGTTACAGCTTTGTCTGCCCGGTTTGTTTTCGCACAACTCCAGTAAATGAAGTTCCATAGTGTTCTGGGTAATGGGAATCCCTTCATGCTCTTCGCAACATTTGAAACACAGGAGATCAAGTCTAAAAGCTGGTTTGGATTAGATCTATTACTATGTCCTAGCTGCTGTGGATGCAGCAAACTGATTACTTTCATGTTTGTATCAGCCAAAAGGCACGGAAGGACTTTTTTCCCCCCTCACGGTTGTGACTAAACCAATCATTTCCTTCAGTCTTTGGTGATGGGTCTAGCAAATATGGCATATAAGTACTCACTTTATGAGACACCCTGAAAATAGAATAAATTTTTTGAAGTACAGCCCCTAAAATTGAACACACTGCTTCAGCTGAGGCTTTTTACAGAATCATAGAGTCATTAAGGTTGGAAGAGACCTCTAAGATCATCCAGTCCAACCATCAACCCAACACCACCATGCCCACTAAACCATGTCCTGAAGTGCCACATCCACACATTTCCCGGAGGCCTCCAGGAATGGTGACTCCACCACCTCCCTGAGCAGCCTGTTCCAGTGTTTGACCACTCTTTCAGTAAAAAAAAATTTCCTAATACCCAATCTAAACCTCCCCTGGCACAACCTGAGGCCATTTCCTCTTGTTCTATTGCTAGTTACACAGAAGAAGGGACCAACACCCACCTCACTACAACCTCCTTCCAGGCAGTTGTAGAGACTGGTAAGATCTCCCCTGTTTCCTCTTCTCCAAGCTAAATAATCCCTTGTTCAGAAACAAGTAGAGCAGAAATGGCAGTTCATGTGTCTTTCAAGCTATATTTTGTTTATATAATCTAATTTAGTATAGAATTTGTGTACATTTTTAAAAATATAGCAGCATGACAGTGTTCACTTGCATTTACTTTGTGACTGGCTGACTGGTACATTACCTAAGGAACCTTTCCATACCCAATAGTTCTTAATTTGGATTTGATCTCATCTTCGTATATTACAGTTCAATAAATCATTCAAAGTATCTTATATTTTTAAGACTGTATTTGTAATCTGACAGGATCCTTCCATTCTAACTCCACTGTTGAGCCTACAAATCACAAACTTATCACTTGCACATTTAATAAACATTATCAATCATACAAGGCACTTGAAAACACTAAACAGATACACCATAGATCTCTGTGGAATGCCATTTCCTATTTCAAATTTGGCAACAACATACTTAACTACTTCAAGTCAGCTTACACTCTTCTTCCCACAGTAGATTACTCTTGATTATGCTTTTAGGATTACTTATGAGGATCTTTTAAAAGACCATCAAAAGCAAAAGTACTAAGATTTCATGACATAAAACAACAAGGCCTGCTGTAGACAGGATTTGCTTTCATAAGAGGAAATTAAATCAATCTGTCATGAGCTATTCTCAGCAAATCCATTTTGCCTATCAATGATACTGCGATCACTTTTCAAGGTGTTTTAGTTTTATTTTGACAAAACTGTGGCCATGCTGCGTGCGCACACGTGTCTCCTGTCCAGAGCTGATCAGTCCAACTTTTAAAAAAAATGTCATATTTGCTTTTCTCCACTTTTTCAATATCTGACTGATTCTTTGTGCACTTAAAGAGAAGCACAATAGAAGTGACACCTGAAATTACTTCCAAGTTATTTTAAGTATTATTTCTAGCAGTTCCTAATACAGCTTGTTTTAAAAAGGGGCATGGTATCAGATTTGAGCTGCAAAGGGTTGCAAAACTTTATTTGTGAAGATACAAGTGTAGACTAGTTGATCACTGTAAGAATACATACTATAATTTTATTTCATGTTTCCTTTACAGGATCTGTATTTGAAGAACACCAGTATTAGCTTATTGCTGCTTCAAAGGATAATTCCTGTATCTATTACCATAGCACATAACGTGTATTTTGAAGTACAATTTTATTTTAAAACAAGGTATTAAACAATTATCTATACCAGTTTCATCTTTTAAATCAATACATAACATTTTTATTAACAGTAGATATTACCTGGGAAGTTTTCACACAATACTTCTACAGGGGTTGCTCGTTTTGTGTCTCCAATTTTCTGGTAACGTTCTTTTAATGTATCAGCCTATGATACAAGAACAAAACAAGCTTCTGAAGCTACACAGCTTGCAGACAAACTTTCAAAAAGAGAAAGATCATGGCAAGAAAAGCTGATGATCCGAAAATAGGATAGAGGAAGATATCAAAAACCACTACCTTTAAACCTTGCCATGGAAGGCTTCCTCTGAGAAAATACATAAACATATGACCTAAAGCTTCCAAATCATCTCTTCTACTTTGCTCTGAAACAAAATTCAAATATTATTAAAACATTCAATCTTCAGAAATCTACATTATATTTAAAAGGTTAGTTTCCAAATTATGTGAAAATAATTGGGAGTTATAAAGTACTTGAAATCAAACCGAGCATGTGGGGGGCTTCTTGTGTACTATGGACTCCATTAAGAACACAGCTAAAACAAAAAGAAGATGCAGACTGCTAGTACGATCATCTCAACAGTACTTTAAACAAATTATCTCACTTTAAAACACATTTTGACCCTTTACATATATAATTGCATTTTCATTCACTATTTTTTGTTCCATTAGTTGTGAACTTGAAACAATTTAAGAGAAGTATTAATTGAACTCATTTTTCCTCTATAAAATCATGGAAAAGATGGTATGTTTCTTAGGGACACCCTACAGAATTTCTGAGTAAGCCAAAGGTGGACTGAAGAAGGCTCAGAAGTCTTATTATTTGATCAGAAAGCAGCACAGAGAGGCATGTACATACAGCCTGCTGTCAAGTCTAGCTGACTTAAAAGCTAAGTTACAGAAAACGATGTCTAGCATGGCCACAATTTTTCTTCTGCAGTAGAGCAGTGGCAGTACTTCAAAAAGTTTGCAGAAGGTTAAAGGCAAAGAAAAGTAACAAGCAAAATGCAGAGTATTCAAAGTTTTCAAAGTACATTCCATATTATTTTTAAATAAAATCCATTATTCTTAGGAATACTGAATGTAATAGAGAATAAGTAAAAGTCTGCAAGTGAGTACTGGAAAACCCATTTTTACATTTTCACCTGACTTCATACTGTACTGGTGTTGAAACAACTGTTACACAGCATACCATGTTTTGTAGTAACAGGTAGTATTTACCTCTAATTTTTACTTTCTCCCTGACACAAGGCAAAAAAATGAAATATTAACATGGTTTCTAGTCAGTACTACATAAAGACAAAACCACTGTTTTGGTTTTGACAGCATGAGAAATGAAGAAAAGGAAAAAAATGTTAGATTTTGAACACAGAAAAGTTAACAAAGCCAACCTGGCTTTGATATATTCAATACAAATTATTGCCACAAATATGCTGCATCTGAAAAACAGCTCTTAATCTTCATATAAAAAGTACAATTTACTTATTGAAAAATAGTAGTTAAATATCACTTCCTATGGATGGAATTTTTCAAGACAAGCCTGAGAAACAGGAAACCCGAAGACTATATATTGCTATTGGTAGAAGGACCTCTGAAAACTTGTGAAAAAAAAAAAACAGCAGTGGCCTAGCTGTAACACAAAAGGATTTTAAGCATCAGCTTGAGGAAGGGCTGCTGATCCTAGTGCATCACAACTTAATGAGACTGAGAGGATCCGTTGCCTAAAAGGTAATACAATCATATGATAACAAACACACAAAGCTTTAGGG
The DNA here is from genome assembly GCF_000695765.1 of Mesitornis unicolor. Classification (NCBI taxonomy): domain Eukaryota; kingdom Metazoa; phylum Chordata; class Aves; order Mesitornithiformes; family Mesitornithidae; genus Mesitornis; species Mesitornis unicolor. Next base: position 28,456 of record NW_010157938.1, read on the forward strand.
CACATGGTCTCCTCTCTTTCAAGGACGTCTCTTGAAGCTAGCTAAATTAGTAAGAAACTAATACCTGTTATTTAGTTCACAAGCTACAGATAAATTAATCATTTCTATTCAAATAGGTTGATTTAAATAAGAACTAGAACTTAATTCAGCAGGCTTTTTTTTTTTTAATCATACATGGTAAAGTAACCATAACAGAGGTCAAACAACAGCCAGCCTTCAGTAAGCATCCATTATAAACACTAAATTCCCTTTCAAAGAGTTTTACTGCTTGCAATAGAAATGCTGAAACAGGAGAAATGTACTACCTATTTGGATCAGAAAACACACTGTTAGCCAATGGCATGATTACATGGTTTGGTACACAGATTCGTTACTGTAGTCACAAAACGGATAGAAAGCGACAATCTACATATCCAGACCTATCAGTCTATATAGTTTAGCAAACAAATTCCAAAGTTATCACCCAGAGTTTGTAGTCTTACTAAAAATTCTATGATTCTGTACAATAATAAAATGAGGGAAAGAACATCATCCCTTCCTGAATGAAACCATGAATCCTGAAGTTAATGATTCTCATTCATAAAAATGGCATCAAATGCCAAATTTATCTTAAGCATATATTGAATGCCATACTATTATGTTAAGAACAATGGGGACTTGATGAAAAAAAACAACCAACAAACATTTTCAATTATACCTTTAGTTAAGGGAGCAAAGATTTACTTAGTTTACTTAGCTTATTTTAGTTCGTATCAGAAGCACTGTTTCATCTAATTATGGATTTATAAGGCTAGTTATACAGAAAAAAAGGTATCGATCTAAGCCAGCTACAATCTTGCCCCTGAGATCCAGTGATAATTCAGTGGGTATGAGAAGGAGAACTTCCTATGGGGTTCCTAGGACTGGAAAAGGATTTCATCCTGCACCACTGGCTCAGTGACAAGTGAAATGAAAGCTGCTAGGAATCCTTGAGGACCATCACCACAAAGCACAGCTTGTGTCTGCAGAAGACATTTTCTTTGAGTTTCCTGAAATATTCCAGGATTTAGGCTAACACAATTTTAGGTCCAAATGTTTAATGTTCTCATAATAATAAATGCATTAAAATTGATCCAATGTAGAATTGGGTTTTCCTGGTCTAGATCACAAAGAAGTCTGCCTCCTAGAAAACTGATTTTAAATCAAGAAAAATATGACAGCTCTGACAACAGAGTAGATCTTCTATAAAAGTAAAGGTGGAGCTATTTTGGTTTTGATTGAAGATAAGTACTGTTTAAAGAAATTGACTTAATTTGCCCTTTCAGTCAGCATTAAAGAGCAGGTGTTTCATTTCCAGAAGAGTCTCAGGCATTCATTGTGACTCTTCAATAATTAAGCACTACAACCAAGGATATTTGTTGTTCCCCAGGGATCATTATAAATAGCCCTATTGTAGCAATTACAACTCCATGTGACTATACTTAGTACAGCCAAATAACTTAGACAATAATTCAGTATGCTGTTTTTCTGAATTTAGTGAAATCCCAAAACAATTACCAATTTAGAGTTTCAGCAAATACAGAATATTGTAGGACATTTACAGATGCAGATTTTTGTATCCCTTAAGCTCCCAGTCAGAATCTACGTTCTCTGTGATCTCTCCTTCCCTTTCTGAAAATGAAGGGGATTGGAAAAGGAGCATAGAGTAACTTTAGAAGACAATTAAAGAAGTTACCTTACAGAAGCAAGGGCACCAGCTAGATGCTGATAAGAGCTGGAGAATTTTTTTATTTTCTTCATATAGCTACCTGAACAAAGCCACATTATTTTTCACATATACAAAATACCTTCTATTACAGATATAAGCTCCCAGTTTGGCACAAACTACCAGAAGCCCTTGATCAAACATCTGCTACTGGATCTAAAGATTCTTGAAATAACTGGCTACACAATGTTCAGTAACTATACCTCACCTTCTACATACACCTCAAAAGAGTGGGCCTTGGTAATTTTGTGCAAGTTTTGACTAAACACATGCAAACATTTAAAGTCTTCCTACTTACTATGTACTTCTTATGACAGTTTAAAACACTATCAATATTAAAATGTACTTTTGATCAAAGGACAACAAACTTTCTTATTCATACATACTAACGTCAAACAAGTTACAGTTCAATAAATGCATACTTGAAATAAGAGAATGTGAACCTGACAGTCTCCCTCTTCACTGAAAACACATTTTTTACAAGGGTAGCTGACACCCTGGGTAGTCAAGAAACAGTAATACATGCATTAGTTTTGCTATGAGACCATTGAAGTTGCTGGGAAAATTACCTACAGATAAAAAAATATCACCCTGAAAAAGTCTCTTACTACCATAAAGAAACATCCTCAAAGCAAAACAAGCTGCTGAAGAAGAACATTAGCTTTGTCACAGCTACCTTGGCCAGAGGAGACTGTCTATACCTTATCCAGTCTTCCTAATGGCTTTGCATCATTTTGAGGGGTACAGAACTATCCATGATACAAAAGCTAAGTTTGGCAAGAACTTTCATACATACTGAAAAGGTAACCATTAGATAAAAATAAACCTGTCCAATCAGAGATCAAGATTCTACCTAAGGAGTGGAAAAGTCTCCCTTGAAGGAGAAAGTGTCACTTACTATGTTCCTGTGTTAATATCAGACATGTAGTCTTCTCAAAATTCAGTTGTGCTCTTCAAGTAGAAGTTTTACCAGTTTGTTACATTACCAGAATGTACCAGTTTTACAGTCTGGTTTATTTTCTTAAATGATGGGGAAGGGAGGGTGTCCTTATTTAAGAAGGACTAAAAAAAGCTTATTTGATTTTAAAATTGGTTTTATCACCTTAAACTGACACAAACTTGGTACACCATGCCTGAAAAATAAAGTTGATGTTTCCTTTACTTGAGGAACTTGTGTTCCAGAATTTATGTTTAGGAAGTTCAAATCCTGATACCAAGTTTCTAAAAGTGTTATCAGTGTAAAATATTCATTATCCTATCAGAAAAATACTAGTATTTACACTATTATTCTTAAATGAAAAATTATTTAACTTACATCTTAAAACTCTTTGGTTCTAATATGGCTTAACAATAATGCAGATTCAGTCTTTACTTGGTGAAGAATAATAAATCTAGCAAGCATGACAAGCTTCGAACAGTTCAGTTATTTTTTACACATACTTCAACTACATGAATGTATAAAGAATTAAGGCCAGCTTCATTATACAATGCATTTTGAGACAGGAAAGTGGAGTTGGAGGTATTTAATTATATTTAAATTACCTGGAATATGCTATTATACTGTTTTAATTAGAGACTGCTTCTTATCAAGAATTTCAAAACCCACTGACATCAATGACAAGAGTTGAAGTCATGACAAATTTGTCATCATTGTGGTCATAGCAAGAAAACATCATAGCACTACAGTAAATGCTGCAATATTACAAAGATAGGATTTTCCTTCCAATTTCAAACACTAAAAGAACTGCTCAAAGATGGCATGCTGTGTTTCACTTCTAATGTGGGGGAAAGGTAAAAATGTGTTCTAGTCAGCCAATTCTCAGATATGATTTCAGTACCATAATGCAAGTAAATTTAACTGAAAAAGGAAAATAAATTCTATGTTTTATACAACTGCAAAAAAAAAAAAGAAAAAATATTAAAGTTTATGACCATTACCTCTAAGAAATATTAAATTAAAAAGTTAATAAGTAAACCTTTTATCCATCTGAAACCCAACTGCAACTACTAAACCAGTAAAAACTTAAAGTGGTAAGAAAATAGGGAAAGTTTTCCACTCTGTACTACAGGAAAATGTATTACTGGCACAGGCTGCCCAAAGAGGTTGTGGAGTCTCCCTCCTTGGAGACATTTAAAAGCCATCTGTTCCCAGTCCTGGACAACCAGCTCTAGGTGGCCCTGCTTGAACAGAGAAGTTGAACAACATGACCTCCAGAGGTGCCTGCCAACCTCAACTATTCTGCAATTACCAGTCCACTACTGAAATCTTTCTTTACTTGTCAAGGTTTCACCAGACACTTCCATAATAAGGAAAGGAACCACAGCAACCACAGTTCTATGGAAAATGGGGATGCCGATATTTACACTGTTCGCTACTGGAATACGAAACAAGTGCCTTCTAATTTTGAGACATTTTCTGATACCTAAACTAGCAGCTGATTTGCACAAAACAGAATGAGTGTAATACCCTGATGCTCTGAAATATCAGCTGAAATAAGGAGAGATTCCCTCCACTCCTTTCCCCTGTCCACATGAAAACATGTTGGTAGACAGCTGAAGGCAATGACAGCTGTCAGCTCTGAAGTAGCCCACATCTAACAGAAATAGACCATTGGAAGCTATTGGGCAGACTGTGGAAAATCAAAATCAGGTGGCTGTCACTGAGTTTGGCCTTCCCTCTACAACTTGAAATTGCAGCCCTGCGGTAGAGATAACTGAACACTTTGTGAATCAATCTCTGAAACTTGACAGGTTTTTAGTGCAATTTAGATTTCAATGAACTGAAAGGTCTGTTAGCTTTAATATCTCATGCTGAAACCCATAGTTGTTCAAATAATTTTCTTCATTATCCATTTGCTCTTCCTTTCCAAGACAAGTACTAATAATCATCATTCTTTCCTTCTACAAGTAAGCACCACCTTTAGTGGCCCAACTTTTCATCTGCTGTAGCACTGCAAGCTTTGTATTTTAAGCAGGAACATAGCGTGAACTGCTACATCATTTCTTGTAAAATTTATTTTTTGTCTATTTATTAAAAACCTTGACAATTCTTAAACTTTTATCACTGTATTTTACTTAGAGAGAATAAACTATTTAGAATGAATACTAATAAACAATCTTTAAAGATATGTACTACAAATATGGTAACGTGCATTTTCAACTCTAAATTGCTTTGCAGACGCTAACAATGCAAAAGTGCACATTAGTATGTATTTGAAAGGAACTGCTATTCAGATTATTTTATGAAGATTATTTTTGCTTTAAAAAAGTCTTTCTTCTCAGCTCTTCACTGGTGAGCAAAGTATATGAAGACACTGGCATACTTCAAGTATTGAAAAAGTTCTGGAGGAAGACAAAATCTTGGAATCTAAGTATGGAAACCAGGGGTACTTAACATGAAGTTCAAAACTTAGTTTTCTTCTATTCCTCAGCCCTTTTGTCCATGTCAACCTTATTCACAAATTGCTTATTTGAAGGACAGATGCTTCCAGAATTCATTTAAATTATCAGAAAAGGAAGTCTGTAAGAATGACCAAAAAAAATTCTCCCAAACTATCAAGACTCAATTTGCCAGCAAAAGGAAGACATTCTCACTCGCTTAATTCATCTGCTGAACTTCAACATGATAGTTAAACTTAGTATGATGATTAACTTCTTTATGTGCAAAAGTATGTTTTAAAGAAAAGCAAACTGGGTAACTGCTTTACTGCTGCTCCATTACATATAAACCCACTTACTAAGTTTAGCCAAGCAAGCTGTATTCCAGGATGCTCACAGAGCCAAGAGTCTCAATTGCTTTTCACAAGACCTAGTTATATTCTAGATATTAAATGTGTTACCTTGACAAATAATATTGTTGAAATTTGTGCATTCCTGATGTATAAGTACAAAGAATTACATTCTTCATATACTTAGCAGAAATTATATCAAATATCTATCTGTTATTTACTTTAATTAATTGTATACTTTCTACAGAAGCAATTCCAAAAAACTGGAAAGATGAGCACAAAAGCCCCATCTCCAACCCTTGGAAATGTAAGCAACTATTATTTTGTCTTATTTTCAGAACTTGTTCCTAAAAGCATGCATATAAAGAAGGTAGCCATCCTGTGAAGATGCTTCCAGGGAGTGGGACTACCAACGAGATTTTAAAGGCAACTCAAAAGCTTGCCTCCAAAAATCAGGTATCAGATACAAAGGCAGGACAGTTATATATTAAACAGCACTTTTTCCATTTCCCTAAAAAAATTAAAAGAACCACCAAAAAAGTCAAAAACAAACAAGAAAAACACACACACACAAACCAAAAACAAATCAAGAAACCAAAGACAAAACATGCAGTGTGTAAATATGTAAAAAGTTACTTAAATCTAGGTGTACAGTACCTAAATATAACTCTTATCAAAGTGACTGGGATTGCCTTTCAGCAACTGTCCAAATTCAGTGATCTCTGACCACATCCTGCTAATAATCTGGGGATCTTACACACATTGTTAATCTTGCATATAGATACATAATACAGGCATAGGTACACCTGCTCTTTTCTCCCTACTTAATGGAGAAATTCGATGTTGTTTTAGGAATCTACATGGAGAAAGCTAGACCAGCTCATGCCAAAATCTGGAATGAAAGCTGGAACTGGTTTGTACATCATGAAATTAAATCCTTCAGCTTTGTTTGTAAAGAAACAAAGAAGCCAGAGGATGTAGAGATGCAAGTCAAGTGAAATCATTCAAAACTAATTTTCAATTATGAAGTAATGGCTGGCCATGTGAAATTATACCCTTTTAAAATGTCAATATAGAAAAACATCTTTTCATCACCCATTATATGTACCTCCTTAAGTTTTCCTCCTATCTGTCTTGAAGATTTGCAGGTTTTGTTTAATTTGAAAAAGCTCCACACACTAACTTGTCTGGAGATGCTGCAAATTTCCAAAGTTCGCTGTCCTGAAGTACTGTTGAACAATGTTTTGTAAGCACAGGTCTACATTTGCCATGGAAGGCACTAAACACATATTTATATGTTACACACACACACACACACACACACACACATATAATATATATTCTGTCTCTACATTTTCATAGAAAAGATGTATCTGAAGTCAGTTTAGTAGTCAAGAAAGTTCAACAGGTCTTTCATAGCAATTTTATTTTGAGATCAAGCCAGGCACCAAGAGAAAAGCAGAAACAGGCAGAAGAGTCAATTTACTAAGCAAAATAAAATAAAACTTCAACTCCATTTTAAAAAAGGCACTGTCCTGGTTTTAGCCGGGATAGAGTTGATTTTCTTTCTAGTAGCTGGTATAGTACTGTGCTTTGGATTTTGGATAAGAATGATGTTGATAACACACTGATATTCTAGTTATTGCTGAACAGTGCTTACACTAAGTCAAGAACTTTTCAGCTTCTCATACTGCCCTGTCAGCAAGGAGGATGTGTGCACACAAGCAGCTGGAAGGAGGCAGTCAGGACAGCTGACTCAAACTGGCCAGAGAGATTTCATACCATATGACATCATCCCAATAAAAACTGGGAGGATTTGGCCTGGGGGCAGTGTGGCTGCTTGAGGCCTGGCTGGACAGTGGTCAGTAGGTGGTGAGAAATTGCATTGTATATCACCTGTTTTGTTTATTTTTTTTACAATTACTATTTTCCCTTCCTTTTCTGCCCTACAAAACTGTCTTTACCTCAACCCATGAGTTTTACCTTTCTTCTCCTATTCTCTTCCCCGTCCCACTGGGGAAAAGTGAGCAAATGACTGAGTGGCTGAGTGGTGTTTAGTTGCCTACTGGGTTAAACTACAAGAGGCATAAAGGCTGAATACACATGCCTCATTATCACCCTCTAAATAAAAAACCGAGGTTGTTTGGCCGAGAGAAAAGGAGACTCAGGGGTGACCGCTTTAAGTGTTCACACATATTTTTCTATTTAAATTTAGTTATTTAATAACAACTTACCACTACGCGTGCACGCACGCACACACACACAATCTCCTGTATTTCTTTAGCTTATCTTATTTACAACGCTAGCATAACCTTTAACTACTCTGACAATGCCTCATTAACAGTATAAGCATTAAAAAGAAAAAAAAGAAATCAGTATCAAATATAAGCTACTTTTATTCCACTACATGGTATATTTCAGAGGTATAAAAAAACTGGCAAGGTAGCATTGAAAATCTAAGTTGTTGCAAACTATTCACTTTGAAATCTTTAATAAGCTTTATCTACTTCCCACTTACCCCACCTCAGCATGGTATACTTCTAATGTAAAGATATTACGACACAAAGATACATCTCATCTTTCTTTTATGGATACCTAACTAAAATAACAATTATTTGCTAGAACATGACCATGATTATTAGAGACCCTGAGAAACTTATTCTCATAAACAGTATTACCATTAAGACAAACTGTAATTCTGCACAGTACACAAAACTTGCAGTTCTTAATGACAACAAACTGAGAAAAATTACAACTTCAAAACAAGATGACTTCAGACAAATGACAGTTGTTGAATTCTTGCTGCTGCACTTAAAACGTCCACGTACCTTTTCCTAAATGTGTATTTATACTCATGTATCTAGCTGTTCCTGTAAGGCTCTTGTGTTCCCGATATGGTATGTGCTTCTTTGTTTCTCGATCTATATACTCCTTTGCCAAACCAAAATCTATAATATGAATAATTTGCTGGGTTTTGTTTCCAGGTCGTCCTATTAAGAAGTTCTCAGGTTTTACATCTCTGTATATCAAGTTCTTTGAGTGGACATATTCCATACGAGAAATCTTTAATAAGAGAAAAAAAAATGACAGAAAGTTTAATTAAAGCTTCAGGTTGCCACATTCAATAGTGGTAGAAGCTAAGTATCTTACATTGCCTTTATATTTAGAGGAAATCACCGCTCCTATCACCTTAAAACCGAAAGGTTATTGCTCTTAACAAGGTATGTTCTTGCTAGAGGAGTTAAAGTGAAGGAAAACTCTACACATTCCCCAAGTAGATACGTCACATGGTGTTTTGGAAACTTTCACACTCGACATTAGACGTAAATCAGTATATAACAAGTTATATTTAAGAACAGCTAGCACCAACTAGGTTTTCTGCACATTAAAACTATAACTGGAAATTATATCATCAAGAAGCAAGAAGAAAAGTTCCATGTAGATCTATTACATATTAAAGCTATAAGCAAGAGAAACAGTGTAAGTTCACAACTATGTAAATAACCTCCATTCTAGCTGGATCACTTTCTATCAAAATTTATACACTTAGAAAGAAACAGCAAGTATTAAATAAAGATGATCTTTGGATCTGTGATGATTTGAGCATTTTTTAAAAAGGCACTTATTCATTCTGGCTGTAAATAAGCTAAATATATCTATATGTCTATTAGTGGCAGGCTTGTTATATAATTGCAGTTGTGTTTTTAAACATCTATATTTACACTTCATTGGTAAAAACATCACTTCCTACTTAGGGAAATGGAGGTTCAGTATCATTAATATTTCATAAGGACTTGTTTAAAACATATTGTATACAGGCAAACATGCAAAGCCTTATTCCTCTTTCTCTGTCTTTCCACTTCTACACACACTTGGGTGAAAACCAAATCAGGAAATCTTCAGGAAAAAAAAGGGGAAAACTATCCACTGAATAATTTTGTGTTGTTTTAGGATTTCCAGAAGGATTTGAGCGATTATTTTTTGTTGTTGCTGTTTGCTTGCTTGTTTTCCAAGAATGCCCAAGAAAAATATTTATGCTATTTAGAAGTTCCACCAGGAAACTGCTTTTTTTATTTTGTGAAGATTTTCTTTTTAACTGAGCATGTCAAACTAAAATCATGATTTCAGGTTGTGATTATGAGAACTCTGAAGACAGAATGAAACTACATTGATGCAATGATTCTTGCAAAACTAGAACAAAGCAAATGAAAGTGACATATGACAGTCTTAACTGCTAAAACTGTATCACAGGTTCATTTAGAAGCCACCAACACCAATTTAAAACATGGGAAGTGCAAATCTCTTTTCATGCAAGAGAAATATGCATTTAATCCACTGAAGACTGATTTAGTTAATCTAATGAACATTCAAATTAACATCTATTCTACTTACCAACTGTATCGCTATCATAAGAACGGTTTTAAGAGAAAATGCCCTACCACACAAGTCAAATAAATCTTCCAGACTAGGTCCAAGTAGTTCTAGCACCAGAGCATTATATTTGCCACATGGGCCAAAATAGTAAACCTGTGGTATTCCATCTGTAAAATGAAGATACAAAATAATTACAAGTGGTTAAATAAGATTAAAGAACATGCCAATAAAATTCCTACCTGATTTCAATTTGTTCTGAAGTTAAACGCACATTTGTCATAGAAAAGCAACAACAAACCCTCAAAAACTACAGGCAGAAGATACAACAGGAGTAATGAGGACAGTACCAGTTTCACTAATATTTTATTAATATTTAATGTTTTACTTGTGAAAGATTTAAAGCTTTTTACAAAAAAACAAAAATCAGAACCTATCAGATTCTATAAGACTAAATTGAAATAGGATTTTAAAAAGGTTTGAAAAGAGGTTTAAATAAGCTCATTTTTTAAAAAATTGGCATTTAAATGAAACTTTTTAAACTAAGGCTATGACAAACCTACATTCAGAAATAAAACCATCTTAACATATACAGAAATCATTTATTTAAAAACCCAAAAGAGATTAAGGAATGCTCATGTTTAATGAGATATTAGGTCAAGTATTAGATGCCTCATCAAAATAAAAATATCATAGATGACACATTGTTACAGTCATCACTTGTTAGTATTTTTTTTTCCCCAAATACAAGTATTTTCTACTTAAATTTGCACTGGAAGGTCTTCTCTTCCTCCGTTATTTTTGGTTTCTGTTTAGATAGCACATAAACGTTTTTCTTAAATGTGAGTTAGTCCATTAAAAACCTAAATACCACAGTCCATCTGTTTTAATCTACATTTCTAGCAAAATGTATGATAGACTGAGATTTATTAATTCAGACTATATGAAGGACAGGGATTTTTTGTTAATGTAATCATAAGAACATATGACAGAGGAAATTTTTAGAAGTCTCAAAGGGAACCTATGATAAAGATTAACACTGTTTTCACTTCTGAAGTATCACACCAGACATCACTCTTCTTAAATTCTTTCAAAAATTTATGTCCAGAAAATATCCATTAAATTCTGTTCTTACTGTCAATTCATTAAAATTATTTAAAAGAAAAAGATCCCTGAATAAAACACAATTTCATATTTAAAATTTTATACTAACAAACACAAATTTCTAAGTTTTAGTTGTGTATTTTTTGTTTACTTAGAAAATTATTTACGTTACAATTAAGTTCAGAACAAAACACACACCATTTTCAAAGACAATATATGGGAACAAAAATATCCCACTGTATGTTAAGTTAATAATCTCCTAAATACTTTGTAAAAGGTATAAAATACATCTACTTAGAAGGCCAAAAGGTAAATTTAGTGTTAAAGGTACATTTGTCTTGAAATCTTGCATGAAGACTGAAATGTGCACTGTTGCTCTAATAACTTACATCTAAGTCTAACATTTTCCTGATGTAAATTTAGCATCATATTCTCCAACACAAATCACTTGAAGAACATGTAAATTTGCTGTCTGTAAAAACTATGGCTGTAAAAACTAAAAGTTAAGACTGGACTATTGTGTCAAAAAAAATATTTTTGTTGAGTTTTCTATGGCAGCATTCCAGAAACCCTGGCAGGAACACATACAGCACACACACCTCAGACAACTGGTGATACCAAGGCCATAAACGTCTCAAAAACTAGGGCTAAGTCATATGGGTTGCACTAAGAAGACACCCTTGCCAGAATCATGGAACAAGAGTCTCCTAATGTGCACAGCTTAGACCAGCTAAACTACACATCACCTGAAAAAATTACTTCTGTCCTTTTCTCTGAACAGAAGCATGATAAGCATGTCTATATAACAAGACTTCTCCTGGTACAGCAAAAGAATCAGTTAAATATTTAACAAAACAGTTAAAGGTATCTAAACCTTCAGTAGAGACATAAAAAACTTTCAGTTTAAGTTAGCAGAGTATGTAAGATCAACCACTTTGTTAGAAAATGCTTCCTGAAAGAATATTTACCAAAATAAATGCAGGCATCAGAAGACTGGAAATGTTCTCTAATATTCTCAAGCACTGCATTTACAATTACAGTAGCAACAATGCCGTGTTCATCTTCATGCTCAAATATCTTCATACACACTCATACTTTATCAATACAATGAATACACATACTCCAAAAATTAATACAAAATTCTTCTGCACTTCTGGACCTTACAGTTTTATATAAACATGACAGGTAATCCAGAAGTTTGAAAATATCAATATTTAAAGCTTTATGAACCCATTTCCCTTTCACCTTTTTGTACATATGCACTGTGTGACTATATAATTAAAACTAACTTGACATCATTGCCTGTATTCATCTTGGACTTCCTCATATGCACAAGACTTCTTTCTTATTCAACACAATAAACTTTGTTCACTTAAGAAAGCTAGTTATTCTGGATTTTTTTTTTTGCTCTTCAGTTACATATTCACTGTGTCTCATTTAAGTATTCAATACTTTGAATTTTTTTTTCCCTTTCATGTGAGCTTCTTCTATATTGTCCATTGTTACAATACTGTACTACTATACAGAACTACAAAATCGATTTTCAGAATACCTTAATGAAACCTTGAATTTTGCCTTCCTTCTCTGTAAATCAAATGTAATCCCTAACTCTGGATGTTTTTGAGGTACATCAAGTATCAAGTTTTTCACGCATTCCTACAGTGCTGCTTACACTCTGGGCACAGATTTCTAAATGTGTCCACTAGAGCTCTGGGTAAAAAAAAACAACTTACTGGTTTAGTAAAACTAAAAGCAAATGAATGCAGTATTTAAGAGCATTTTCACTAATCTCTTCCTATAAGTGAGACTAATGAAAGTATAACCCCTAAAAATCCAGTTTAACTGTTCAATTTTCTGAAGACTGGATCTTCCATTCATTTTTTTGTACTAATCTAAACTAATATACTTAACATGCATAACCATATCCATTTCATAAAGACTTCACAGGAGTACCTTATTACTACTAATGAATGAGCACAGATCATGCAGCATACTACGTCAGAACATGCTACATGACAGTGATTTTAATTTTATAAATATAATCCCCAATTATCAGATAATGGATTGAAAATATATTTGTAGACTTAAGGTGATATCATAACTCTAGAAATCAAGTTTTCTGACTCCACTTTCTGGTATGGTGGAACATGGACACATAGATGTTCCTGCAGCAGCAAATTAAGACATACAGAAATATAAGTAAACAAAAAACAACCAGCAAAAAAAACCCCAACCCTTGAGCTTATGAAGAGAAAGAAAAGCACTGCTAATCTGTAAGAAAGAGCACCACTTCCAATGGCCTGAGATGCATTGTGGGAATCTCTGTTCTTATATTTGCATGTTTAAAGACATTAACGCCAAAATATTATCAAGAGAAGTTAGTCTCCTCTATTACCATTGCATCTGCTCTGTGTCTCTTTGTAACATCTTAAATGCACTTCAGAAATACAGAACCCAGAAGACTCTTGGGCTTTCCCTAGAGTTATAGAACATGTTTGCATGACTACATACTAGTAAAAAAAAAAAAACAACATTTGTGGAAAGGAATATGACATCATCAGATTTGTAGACAAAGTTGCCAATTTCAGAAGTGTGTTTATAGCAGATGTCACCCTTTAACATTTTGTTCTACCACATCATACCATGAAAGCACCATAGCAACTTCTCTTATATACACATCCAGGTTAGGGAGTTAAGTGTTTCAGCTGTGATCAACTTAATTTTATTTAACATGGCAATAATAGTAATTATTCCACTCAACACCTGACCTTTCGATTATACAAAAAATCCAGAATACCCCAAAATCATGTTCAAGATGTTACTACCTTCTGCAAGGAAGATAAGGAGTGTTACACCTAAAATTCCTGTTGTTCGTAATATCATTTCATATTAACACTTCAAAGTACTAGAAGTTTTGGAATTTTTTTTAAATAAAATAGTTTCACTGCTTTTGCTTAAAACCAATAACCTAACATAATTCTGTTATTTGCATTGTTTCTTCAAAAAAAGTCAGAAAGTAACATGTTCCTAATAAAGAGTATCTAAGGTTTTTTCCCCCACAATAGAGATATAAATGTAAGCTCTCTTATATAAATCTTAAAAAAAATAGGTTAAGTTAGAAAAACAAACTTTTATTTCTAGGAAACAAAGAATTTATGCTTTTGTTGACAGGACATTCCAATACTTATTACCCGTTAAGAGCGTGTATTTTATTTCCATTTTGAATTAGTCTGGCTTCAATCACTGAAGTCTGTCAGTGTAAGAATATAAGAAGGAAATACTGGCAATTTTAAAGACATATCCCAATCTTCTTTCTGTGAAATTAAAGTCAGTGTTCTTAGGTAACTTGCTCAATAATTACTTTGATTACTCTTTAACCCTTTCTATTAGCTAGATGGATCTTATGCTCCATTCTCAAAAATCGTTTTGAGAAAGTTACACAACAACACCCTGTCCCCCCAGCAATAATGTGCAGAACTTAATGCTTGTCACACTAATCTCACTATAAGGTTACAAGTAACTTCTAGTATTCTACCAATGAAGAACGTTATTTGTAGCCAAAAAATAGTATCATGAACTCCCATTAAATTACTTCAACACTAAAACATCTAATTCCTTTCTAGATTCACAACTCTGAATATGGTGTCCTTATTTTCAGATATGAGCCACATTTAGTAATCCCTAGATATTTACACTTGCTCCCAAGTAAAACTCTTTCCTCTGAATGGACTCAATTTACTGAAGTAATCTGCAATCCTTTATGTGACTGCCTTATCGTGAAATTGCAAATCTATTTTAAACCAATATGACTTTCAATTCTATTTTACTCACAGTAAAAATCAAGGAAGTCTTGACTTGGAAATTCACTACCTGAATACTGCTTGGACTCAAATTTCTTTTTCTAGAAAAGTCCATTTTCATTAGCCACCTAAAATGTTGCTGCTGTACACCAGTGGTCTCCAAAATAGAGTGCACACATCAAAAAACTGTGCAAGAATATCCACTAGGGTGCTGGAAAAAAATATGAGAACTTACATTTATTTTTTTACCTAAAAATAAGAAACTAAGCTCTGCTAATATTAAATACATGGCTTGACAATGGAGCTCTCAGTCAGATGGTTGCGTCAGACATGGTACACGCAGGAGGCATTCTGGCAGAAGAGTGGGAATGCAGAGGTGATGACAGTAGTGTATTCATGCATCCCCTTACTTTTGGCTTATTACAGTTTACGTGTACCCAGTTAAGTGTACTTAAGGATTATCTTGTCTAGTTTTCACTGAACTCACAAAACAGACAAGTAGCTCAATAGATTCCTACAAAGAAACTACAGACTGAAGTTAATGCTATTATTGCTAGCACAAGCAAGCAAGAAAACAGCAGAACTGACACTTCTACTCCTTGTACAAGCCTATTTTCAAGAATTTCTTAAAATGCTTACTACAGAAGACTACCATCTTGTGTTTATCAAATTAAGAAAATTGCATGAAGTATTTCTAGAAATTATCATGTGACAAAAATTCTGCACCATCAAAATCAAAACTACTACCAAAGTATTTTCAAAATTATAATCAAAATATGAAATAAGGGGCACATATCCTCCAGTTAGTAATTTTTTCTGTAACTGTATAATTTGCAATACCTCCAATATTTTACTATTAGTAAGTCAGGCTTATATTTTGCTTTACATTCAGAGAGTAGAAAAGGAAAGCAGTGGTTGTTTTCTTCTCTTTTGTTCCCAGTTTCTCAGCACTGAGTAGAGTTATTGAATAGAACTACCTCTGCCATATATCAAGACTGGTTTATCACTCAAATGCTTTAGTCCACCATGTTCAGCACAAGATGACCAGAAAGTTTTTAAAGCTGACAGGCCTGACTTTATAACAGTGACAAGATAAAAACATTAGAATAAAAAAAATATTATTAGTAGATTGCAACTGCACCCATCAAACATCTTTAAAATAAAGAAAATGAAGTATAAGTTGTTTCTAGTTCCTTACCATTATTCACCTTGACTACTATCTTTTTCAAGAACTTTAGCATCAAACCTGATTTAAACTTGAGGCTACACTGCCATTACCTAATGCAATATACATGACTAGAATGAACACAGAGCTGTATCTTAAAGCAAAAATTCCAGCTACTTGCTTTAATACAGATACTATACAGTAGCCTGAATTATTGCATGTGTATCCTTGTTCAGGAAAAAAAAAATTAAAACAACCCAAAAAACAACTT
>NW_010157938.1:44669-48546 GCF_000695765.1 Mesitornis unicolor
CAACAAGCAGCAGAGACTGTCAGAGAAATATATAGCTCAGCTCAATGGCAATACCACTTGTACTTAACTTTGTGTTCCCAATCTACCACTGACATAATTTTGAAACATACATTTGAAAAATACTTTCATAAAATACAACCTAAATTTGGAAAGCTATTAACCAATGAAGCAGTTTTTCAGTGCTTTTCTATTTCTTGTAATAGTTTCTTTTTAGAGTTTCCTCTAAGCCAGTCAAGAAACACACCAGGTGATGTGATCTGTGTTTTATCTCATTGCATAGATTGCCTGTTAAATCAGATTCAAAAATATCAGTAAAATACAACAGACTGCATTTCCAGAACAAGCTGTTCTGTATCCAGTTTCCTATACCTCACTGTCTTTTATTTGCAGTTTTAATTTTCATTTGTGGCAATTCATTGGACAAAAGCAAAATATCCTAAACTGAGTAGATGAAAGATCTGCAGTAACAGCCACCTTCCACGGCACATTCCTACTGGTACTCCGACAAGGATGCAATTCAAGTTGGTCTGAACTGAAATTAGATTAAGAATCACATTAACATCATCACAAATATTTTGTGTTTACCTACAGGAAAAAGCATTGAAGCACTGAACTTCATTCTTGGCTTTCCCCCCAGAAAAAAAAAAAAAAAAGCTGGGATTTCACAGGAACCACAGGTATTTTATTCCTTAAGCTTCAGGTTATTTCACACTAGGCATGAGTCTGTTTGTAGCATAATCTGTAGAATTAATAGTTCCTGTTTCTAAAAAATATGAAGTTTTGATTATAGGAAATAATGAGTCTGCTCATAAGATTAGGAAAGGAGTACTACTCCTTTTTCACCAGCTGCTTCTGAAACTATTTTTTCCATACTCACTTGCTATTAACACACATGTATGCATGTATACATGCAGAAAATTAGTGGAAAGGCTACTTAATACAAATGTGAAATAAGCAGTCCACACACAGGCATAAAGCTGTCAGCCAACTTATGAGAAGTTTTGCGTGAATAAACAAAAACAACCAAGGAAAAGACTACTTCATCATGATTAAGAAGGCCTGAAAACGTGGATTTTTAGAAACTTAAAAGCCAGAAGGTTCCAGACAACTGCAACTACTAGTACAGTGATTAATTACTTTTCAGAGAAACTTCTTATCTGCTGACAATTACTATACCTCAAATTTCTTCCAGCAACAAACTTTTTTATTCCTCTTGAGATGGACTCTTCTGGACTTGCACAATGCAGATACACTTCCTTGAATTTACTCTCTCCCTGACAAAAGTGCAACCACTGCCCATAAAGCAACACTATCTGTATGGATAGACCTGGCATAAGATTTTTTATTATCTCCTGTTCTATGTAGGAAGGATTAGCTGATTCTTGAATTTATCACTTGGCCCATCAACTTCCCACCACTATGTCTTCCAGCTGCTCATGCAACAAAATTTCTTAAATCTACACTTGACAGTAAACACATCATGAAAAATCAGTGAAGTAAAACCAATTGCCTCAGATTACATGAGGGCAGAAATTATGTAATTCTGCAACTTTATTTCTAAAAGAATATTAGGCTGCATAACTTCCTGGGCTTGAGGTTCCAACTCCTGAAAAGACAGGAAAAGGGAGAATGATGCAGAAAGAAAGAATCAGCAAATTTTTTAAACTTCTTTCTAAGAAGATGGGAGCATATATATTATTTTCTTCATAATGAGTCTTTCCCACAAAACCCACTAAAGTGAGTCTCAAGTGGGGTGCTCAGAAAAGTCAGACAAGATGCAAAAAGGAGCTTACAGGATTCCATGGATGCCGGGAGAGGCTTTCACTCTGGAATAAAAGCAGATTACTTCAAAAACAGAGGTGGTCTATAACTAGTTTCTTCCTAAATATTGAAGATGGCTAGTAACTCACGAGCTTTATCTTCTTGTTTTCACCCCAAAGTTTACCTCATCCTCATGCAAAGAATCAGGCAGATCATTCTCCCTTACAGTACTTCAATGAGGCAACAGAGAAAGTGATAAAGTTGCTGCAACCAACAAACAAGATTACAAAGACTGAACAGTATCCAAAGTAGAGCAGACTAACTTTGACCTGCTTACATTCTCACATTAAATACAGTTTCCCTATCTTATTCAATAAACAAAAAGGTAAACCGTTATGTTTTCTAAGGAATTTTTCCCAAGAAATATTCCCATAAGGGTTCCTATCTCTGAAAAGCATTGTCTATTTTCTGCAGTGTGAACTAGTGGTTACAGTTTTAGTCTTACCTCCACTACATAGCTCCTTCGCAATTTGAGATAGTTATGGGTTGTCCCTATTTGAGCTCAGACCCATAGATGGTTACTGTCCCTAGCTTGTGGGCTGTCATGTCTTATTAGATAAGCAATTAAGATTTCCGCTTTCCTCTTATCAGCTATTTCACAAAGCTAGTCTACTGTATGCCAACAAGTTATAACTACTTACAAAAAACCCCAGACATTATACCCTGATTACGTTCTCCAATTAGCAAATGTCTAAGACTCAGTATCTTGGCTAGATGTTCTGCAACTTAATTTTCCATCTATGAACAGGAAGAGACAATGTTATGTCTTACAAAAAGTTATTGCTAAAGATTCCTGGTTGCAGAACATTCATACTAAACCAAAAAAAGTTCTATATTAATTCAAAGTATTGGTAACTATTTTTCCCTAGAGACGTCTTTAAAGAACAGCACAAAATTCTGAAAGCTACCTAACAAGAGAAATACTATCCAGTCTGTGCATCAATTAACATATGATCCTGAGTTTCTGAAAGTGAAAGGAGTATTTAAGAAATATTAAGATTCATTGTAACATACACATTCAAGACAACAAAATAAAAGTGGTATGGGCATGTTCATTTAATATTCCTTAACTTTTGGAGATGACTTTTCAGCTTAAATAGTATTTTATTGTAGTTTTACCAGAATTTTAAAATCACCGCTACAAAATCCAAGCTGCTTTTGATTAAAAAAAAAGTACATAGAGAAAACAGCTATTACTAGTCCCTTTTAAACAATAAACTTCTACATTAGTAAAAAAAAACAGAAAAAGTAATTACATGACCAACAAAAACTACTCTAGGAGTTAAGAAAACATTTTCAAGGAAAAGATATCGAAAGATTTTTTTCCTAGGGTATACCCAGGGAAAATCTGTACTCACTTTTCTAGTCTAAGCAGCTTCACATTTCACTAACTGACAGTATACAGTTTTGTGAAAGGCACAAAAATATGTGAGAAGTTTTAGGTATTGCTAATCTATAAGAACAAAACATTGTAATTGGATCACTGAGGAACCATCATAAGAATACTTACTAAATACGCACCAAGAAGAACATAATGAGAAATTCAATTTTCAAACTGCATTTAAAGTTAAACATTTTTAAAAGTATTCATGAGGCTTAGAACTAGTATGCAGCAATTTATACTGTATCAATGGAAGTGAAGTAAAACTAAGACTGAAGCTATTTAAATATTATAACAAATTTAAATAAAAACGTGATTAGCAGATTAGCAGTTTGGTTATTTGTAGTGTTTACCCAAAGAGAATGCAATAGGAACAGCCTAAGACTGCTTAGTTTAAGGTATACCCATATGAACACAATTTCTATGATATTTTAAGACTTATTAAATAGTCTGAGGATTTCATAGACATGTTGTAAAGAGTAGAACAAGAAAACCCTTAAAATACTAGAAAAAATTATACATTAATCAACTAATTCATGGGGCTTCTTTCTGCTTTAAGTAACTAAGGACATTTTATTAAGTTGATTTATACTTCTAAATGAGAAAACTTCCATCAAAAATTGATGCTGGATTACATCACAGTAAAATGTATGATGCTGCTTTTTACCTCCAGAT
>NW_010157939.1:0-1500 GCF_000695765.1 Mesitornis unicolor
CCTCAGGCAGCACACAGCTCCGGCTGGCCAAGGCGCCAGGATAGCAGGGAGCCCTGTGCAACAGAGCCTGCCTGCGTTCCTCATGCCCTGTGTCTGAGGGCAGGGGCATAACTACAACCTTTCAAGGATGGCAAAGACCAACCCAGCCACCTGGATACTCCAGTACCTGGAGCATTTACCTTCCCCGTGTTCAGCTTCTCCCAGGACCATGTAGCAAGATCCTAGCTGGGCTTGGAATGGCTCCACAAACTTGGTGTTGACACAGACCTGGTACTGGGATGAGCCGTGCTGAGCGGTGAGAACGGCTTCGGACCGGGCCAGGTCGTAACAGCGTAACCTGGGAGCAATCGATTTGGGAAGCTCAGCAGTGCAGAGATACAACAGTTACAAAGAAAGGGAGCAAGGGCTGGACAGTGATGGAAAAGCCTGGCCTGCAAGGAGACCGGGGTACCCTTCTCACCGGCCAAACGTCCTCAGTGCCTCCCCCTCTGGGACTGAGCTGTTGATCTCCCACGGGAAGTAGCAGACCCCAGCCCTGGGCAGCATCTCCCACAGCCGCCGATGGGCCTGCAGCAAAGGAAAAGATCCGAGTTCGTGCCAGCCCGGCACCTGATCCAGGCACCAGCTGACACTGCTCCAAAATTCCTTCATTGCCCAGGGTCCCCCACCACCTTAACACAACCCTGCCGTGATATGTCTGAGAACTTGCAGGAGACCAGACCAAGTGCCTCCACTAACACGAGCAGCAGGCTCCTGTGCAGGGTAATTCATTGATGTGCTTTCCCTCTACCCTGTTGGTTACAAAATGCTGGTGACTGACACTGAGCTCTCCTTTGCACTGTGGCAGAGCCCAGGACATCTCAGTGCTAGTGTCTGCCGTGCAGCATCTGTCTACTTTGTGGCTTGAGCAAGTTTGGTTTTGTCTGTCTAATAAGCTTCAAGGATGGGTCTAAGCTGATTTCTGAAGACCTCTGTGCAGACAAGAGGAGAACAGAACAAAGCTGTGCTTAGAAGAGGTTCAGTGCTGCCTGTAGCCAACAACTCAAAGTGTAATATGGAGCAGCAAAAAGGGGCCAAACCTTGGTGAGACATCCACCATCTCAGCCTGCCCCCCCCCCACCTGCAAAATGGGGCCAACTCACTCCAAAGCTGTGATGACCAAACTAATGTGTCTTTATGAAGGAATTTTGCAGCAGTGGCTTAGCACGTCGTTCGCCAGATGCCACATGCAGGTGGCTTTCCACATGCCATCGAGGATTTCAATGGTATCAATGCAAATGCTCGTTATCAGGTGTGGCCGAGATTAACTCCGTACGCAAAGCACAGAGCAGCTGGAGTCATACTCAAGGCACCCATGGGAAGGACACAGGGAGCATTGCGCTGTATATTATTAGTGCATGACTGTATGCATTAGGTGCACGATTATATGCACTTACTGCACGATTAGATGCACTCAGCGCCGTCTCTGCTACCGCAGCCCCACCCCCTGCCCTCCGCCGC
>NW_010157940.1:0-4036 GCF_000695765.1 Mesitornis unicolor
GGGGCGGTGGCCGCCCCCTCCCCCTCCCCGTTTTAGTCCTCGCACGTCCCTCTCTTCCCACGCACACCTCCCCCCTCGGCCTCCTCCTGTGTCAGCCGCTTACGAAACGGGACGTGGTGGTGCCGCTGCGGAAAGCAAACGCGCTGTCAAGGGAGTTGTGAGCTGCAGAATGAATCACAAGGGTCCCTCTAGCAATGTCAGTAGTTTAATTAACAATATTAGTTAAGTGGTGGATATCTAACGTATTTACTCTTAATTACAGAGCTCAAATCGACGGGTTTCCCTATGCCTTCTCCCGCGCTAGCCACCAGGCATGGCCAACTGCTAAGTGAGGCGTGAGGCTGACAGGTCTCAGTAGGGCAATTTCGAGTCCTAAACAGGGCAGCGCTCAATGCAGATCTGAAAACAAAATTCTGCCTGTGGACTGCAGCTCGAACCTACACCTTCCAAGACGTTCACAGACAAGCAGGACAGCACTTTAAGAACTGCAGTTGCTCTTTCTACTGAAATATTCTTTCTCTGCTAAGGTACATAGAAAATAAAAGTGAAGTCAACAAAAAGAGACAGGCATCAGGTGCTTCCCTTGACTCACTTTCTTTCCTCACTTTGAGACTTAATCAAACATCATCAACGATCAAAGCATACTAGCAGCAAAGGGCCCAGCCATGGTTATAATCCCTTTCTGCTTGGTTTGATACAAAATTTCTTTCTAAAAAGCGTGGAAGACAAACTGTTCTTAAGAACTGGCTTTAACAGCAGCACAAATTATTATGCTTGGACTTGATGATCTTAAAGGTCTTTTCCAACCAAATGATTCTGTGAGCTTTTCAATTACTACTTTGTCATATGCAGAACTTCAAATTCCACAACTTACCATTCTGGGACCAGAAGACCATATTGGATCCTATACCCTTGCTGCAACTCAAGCCTGGATTAGCTGCGTTATTGTAAGACTGAGCATTGTTTTCTCAATTAATACAAAGTACAGTCTTCCTTTTTGCTGTTGTTTTTATTTATTGTTATTTAGTGAATAATTTTCAAATAAATAAAATTGAAAAAGAAATCTCAGTTGTTAATGACCACTTCCCATCAAACTCCTTTTAATTCTCTGATTTTTGAACACATTGAAGAAGACAGATTCCTTATTTTCAAGGAAAGTCACCTCACAAAACAGTTTTTATTTCAAACTTTTAAAATGCTTTTTCATACTCTTTCTGTCCCCTGCTAGCTCCTCACAAGGCTACGACACTAAAGATGGCCCTGGATCAAGTCCAACATCAACTGACCTGCCTTCTTGAGAATACCGAGGTGGAAGCAACCCTCCCTCACTGGACCTTTCGGTTTCATAACCAAATTGCGGCCATGAAAACCATCAGTCTATAAACCGTTTAGCGCTACAGACTAAACAACTGTAGCATGTCATTAGCATATCATTATGTCAAAACATCACTACAGAGTAAATGACAACTGTAGTGTATCATTACGTCGAAACACCATTCGGCTCTAGCCGTACTTTCCATGCTAGACAGTTTGTTCTTGATTTAGACAGAAGATGAAGAAGATATTAATTAAAATGTCAAATCTCAAGGGAAGAGTCTCTCCAAGTTAGTAGAAAAAGAAAGTAGAATCCCAGTTAATCAAGGAACACGTACAAGTAAACCTCAATACTGTGTTCTCTTGTGGATAACTTTTTTAAAGAACATTGATGCTAATTTAGTTAATTTATCCCAGACTGAACAGTGATGCTAATTTAGTTAATTTATCCCAGACTGTGATCACAAAAATCATGAGGGTAGGAAGGAGTTAGAAGGGAAAAAAAGAAAACGTGAAGGCGTGAAATGACGGAGACATAAAGACGCAAATATACAATACATTGTGTATTACAAATTAGAAGCATTTTTTAGATGCATGTTTTTAACATTATTGTATGCCATTTATATTCACAAACACTGTTAGCTCTTCTTGAAACAGTAGTTACATAGAAGACCAAGACTGAGCTGTGTTGACAGAGTATTATTTCTTTCTATAGCGTTTCTCTTCTTCATCAGATCTTCTTCATAGATCTAATACTGACTACTGAAAATGTAGCCAACAGAAGGAACATTCCCAGAGAGAGCAGTACTATTTTCACGCTCTGAAGGATGTGATTGTACAGACCCAGAGTTAGTTTAAAAAAATGCTAACACACCCAGAAAAATCTTTCTAGTCTGAAAATCGTTTCTGTGTCTTTGCTGATTTGTTACCCTAAGATTAGATGAGAAATAAAGTAGATACAGCTGAAAAAAATAAGATAGAGGAAGATTACTCTCACCATTACAGATCATTTAACTTCTGAAACACCACCAGCAAAACACTGTAAATCAAATTACTACATATGTGAATTTTATTCTTTTATTCTGTAATCACAGAATCACAGAATGGTTTGGGTTGGAAGGGACCTTAAAGCTCATCCAGTCCACCCACCTTGCCATGGGCAGGGACACCTCCCACTAGACCAGGTTGCTCAAAGCCCCATCCAACCTGGGCTTGAACACTTCCAGGGAGGGGAACAACAGTTCCAGTGCCTTACCACCCTCGCTGTAAAGAATTTCTTCCTAAAATCTAGCCTAAATCTACCCTTTTTCTGTTTAAAATCCTCATCCTATCATTACATGCTTTGATGAAGAGTCCCTCCCTATCTGTAGGCCCCTTCAGGAACTGCAAGGCCACTGTAAGGTTTCCCCGGAGCTTCTCTTCTCCAGGCTGAACAGCCCCAACTCTCTCAGCCTTTCTTCATAGGAAAGGTGCTCCAACCCTCTGATTATCTTTGTAACCCGCCTCTGGACCTGCTCCAATAGGTTCTTGTCCTTCTTATGTTGGAGGCCTCAGAGCTGGACACAGTACTCCAGGTGGGGTCTCAGGAGAGCAGAGCAGAAGGGCAGAATCACCTCCCCCGACCTGATGGTCATGCTTCTCTTGATGCAGCGTGGGATATGGTTGGCTTTCTGGGCTGCAAGCACACATTGCCAGCTCACATTGAGCTTCTCATCAACCAACACCCCCAAGTCCTTCTCCTCGGTGTGGCTCTTAATCCATTCTCAGCCTGTTTGGGACTGCCCTGACCCAGGTGCAGAACCTTGCACTTGGCCTTGTTGAGTAAGTGTTGTGATCATATTGGGGAATACTGATGTAAGAGAAACCTCCCATCACCACTTCAGTGTTGGCTCTCAAACTTGATCCTGAAGAGGTTTTTCAGGGTACTCCTTTCAAAAAAAGCAGAAGTGTCTTTGCAGAATGTGTTTGGTATCAGGTGCCATAGGGCTTGCTGGGTGGTGTGCACAGTAACTGTTGTGCTGTACAGGGCACAAGGTCTCTCGCTGGCACCATTTTTTCAGCTTCAGTTCTGGATAACTACAAGGAACAGATAATTTCCCTTCCCAAATCACTGGGATCATCTGCTTCTTGTCAAACACAGGCATTCAAGTAACCTGATTTTCAAATGTTCATTTCTTTGCTATCACAATACTTCAGAATGATAGCTTTTCAAATTATTTTCTTTTTTCTTTTCTACACTAATTCTCCCTCAGAAGCTGTTTAAATCCAGCTACCTCTCTTAGCATGTCACTTTTCGTGATTTCTAGTCACCATGAAGTCTGCTTTAACAAGCAGAAGAACCTGAGGTGATTCTGCATCTTGAAGAGACCTCACAAGCCCACTGATCACACCGATTAGAATCATAGAATGGTTTTGGTTGGAAAAAGCCTTTCAGATCATCGAGTCAAACCATCGATCCAGCTCTAAGTCTGCCACTAGACACTGTCCCTAAGCACGACATCTACTTGTCTTTTAAATACCTCGAGGGATGGTGACTCAACCACCTCCCTGGGCAGCCTGTTCCAGTGCTTAAGAGCAGAGTGCACCAAGACAGGACCTACACCGCCCTCGACGCACACCTGTAGGACGGCAGAGACCTTCTTTACTTCAAACTCAAGTTCCATACCTGCACCTCACTGCCCCCGCACCTCATGGTACATCCTCCCCACCAACCCCCTCTCCA
>NW_010157941.1:0-5507 GCF_000695765.1 Mesitornis unicolor
ATTCTGTGATTCTGTGATTCTGTGATATGGCACAGACAAGAAACATCACTGGAGTTTTGACCAGCGAGTCATGCCTCTTTTGAATGCTGTGGCTAGGAAATGAAACATTTCACTACCTATTTTAATTCTGGGGAAGTGATATGAGAATAACTGAGGAGAATATACCATAATGGATATTATGTTTGCCTGTCAGTTTGCTTTTTTGGGAGAACAAATAGTACTTTAAAAGCAAATGCTATAATTTTTCCTAATTATATATCATCTTCTAAGATTGTGAACCTTATCCACAGAGGCCAGAGGCTGATGCATCTTCTCTAATTGAGCAGTAGCTTACTCTGTAAGTACTCCCTTTGAAACGACTGAAACTTATTACCATGCAGCACAGTTAAGTTTAAGTGAAGACAGGTGTCTTCATCCTTAAATATCTGAATCTTATCTCTGATATCCTTTTGTTAAAAGTCAGATTATATTAACCTCCCATCAAGCAGTGTTTTAATTTGACTATACAGTTACTAACCCTGTTCATTGCTCTGGATTGCTTCTTGCAGATAGATCTACTCTCAACCCCAGGTGAAACAAATATCTGCCCTGAAAGGGTCCACTCTCCTGGGCTGCATAACTTTCCATGTGTCAGAGCTTATGCCATGATAACACCAGTTCACCTGCACCTTTCAACCCTCATGTGCCTGTTTAAAGAAAAGCAAGATTTTACTCTGGTGTTGCAGAATTTACAGGATTTGCACAAACATGCAAATGTTAGTGTGCCTAGTACAAGTGCAGTGTTGAGGCAGGTTCTTTTATACTTGGCACATTACTCTTTACTACAAAAACAGTGACAAGGCATTAATTAATAACATTTATTGTTGAGCAAAACTGGCAGTTTTAGCTTTGCAATAAAGTGTTGATACAAATTTGTCTGATATAAAAATTGCACATTTCTTCAAAGCAACAGATAGTACAATCTTAACTCAAAAGTATGCAAAACTGGAAGTCAAACAGTCCAGAGAGTTTAGGCTAGGCCTGCCTCATTGCAGTTTGGGCCTTAACAACTACAGTCTGATCAGGCAGATGAATGCTCTTTCAGTCTACTCAGGGGTCTTGCTCAGAATCTTATGCTGTAAAACTCCCTTGTTTTATTTGTGTAGCTCCTGGGTAAACTGTGAAAATCTTGCTATATAGCTTTTTTATCAACATAGAAGGAGGTTTCTCAGAAGAGACTATAATTACTTTTTCCTAAATCCACTAGGTGGATTTGTGCAGTTCAGGCGTTTCTACAGTGCCTTCAGTGAGCCTGCCATTTTTGTCAGACCTTCAAATGCGAACCAGATCCAAAATGTCACTCCTGAAAGAGACCATGAGGTGTGAGAGGAAAACTGACAGTGATAGGTCCTCTTTTATGCACTCTATTACCTGCAGCTAAATGTGAGCAGAGTATGATTCTCTCTCCTCCTCCACAGTAATGCAATCTGACACATACAAGGATTTACACTATTAAGCCAGACTGGTTGCTCACGAAAGGGAAAAGCAGAAAAGCATAACTGGAAGAGTTATCTGAAAACATAGTTTGTTGGAAAATGGAGATTGCTTTATTCCTGTCCCCACCAGATGCACTGCAAACACATGGTCATTTACTTCAGCACTAGTAATGAAGTAGTAATAATTCCACTATTAGGAAATGCCCACCTACTCCTAAAAGTCACCGAAGAGTAAATTATGTTCATCTGGATACATACCACTTTTGACTGTTGGACATGCATCCATAGGATCGTCCACACATGCATGTAGCGTTCCCAACTGTTGGTACATGCAGCTGCAGGTCTTACTCCAGGTGACAGAAGGGGTCAAAAAACTATGTCTCATCTGCTTCAGTTTGGGCAAGATTAATCTTACGAAGACAGGACATAAACTGTTATACTATGCATTTAAGCAAATTTGAAACAGCTCTTGCACTTCTTTCTGCTGGCTCTGCTGAGAGGGTTAGAAGCTCATCTCTGTGGTATTTACACACATGCATTTCTTGAGGACAAGAAGTCCTCTAGGCAGATGCAATGATATGGGCACCACAAGCTATTTGTCTTTCAGCACTGTTTGTGTAACTGATGGTTTCTCATTCTCCCAGCAGAGAATGGTTATCAGTAGCAGATGACCTGTCTGCTACCTTCTGTTCGCTTTGTGTGGTTGAGCTTAAGATGTCATGATTAAAAAGAATTTGCATGAGTCACTTGTGCTTCCCTTCCTTATATCATTCAAGGAGTTCTCTGCTATTTTAAAGTCTTGTGCAAGGCAATGAATTCATTGTTTGGCTACATGATGGCCACATACAGGAACTACCTCTAGGCAGAGCTAGGAGGCTATCAGATTTTTTAATGATAAAGCATCACACTTCTTACCTGGCATTTCCAAATAAGACAATGAACTCCAGGGCAAATTAATACAAGTAAGAGCAAACAAAGAGAACAAAAGAACATAAGAACAAAATTCAGCTTTTCCCTTCCTCATGTCTCCCAATTCATGTTGAGTTTTAGCTTATTTCCAGCAGACAGTTCTTCCTCAAAAACTTCTTTATTTCCCAATTTCATCATAAGCTATTCACTGTGAAGAAGATTGCTGAGATTTGGAGCAATTTTCTAAGCAACATTACAACCTTATTCTCTTGGAATAGCTTTAACCTTAGGGCTAGTCTATACTTAAGATTTCATTGCAAAATATACGTAGATTATGGTTTTGAGGGCTTTTTGCTTGCTTCATAGCAGAAATGGTGAACTTCACAGCACATTTGCAGCTATTTTACACTACTACAACTATTGAAAGGGTTTTACCCAGAGAGTTAGATCTGCAAGAAAATATATGCACAATCTGAACCAAAGTTAGTTCATCACTGCTGGTCACCAGAAACAATGTTGGTAGTAGGTAGAAATTCCTTGTTAAAACAAATAAAGGACAAAGTCTGAGACTAGTGTTGCATGACCTCATAGTGAGTTGCTGAAGATACAGCTGTTCTCCTCAGCTGCCATCACTTCCCACACAACAGAGCATCCAAGGACAGGACAGAGTATTGTTGGCCTGGGCTAGTTCAAACCACTCCTGAAAGCCTGACTGAGCTGAAAAGAGCTAATCCATCTCAGTGATGGAGATCTGCAATGGCTTACACTACTCCACTTGCAACTATCAAGGCAAGCCTGTTTAGGTCTTTCCCATAATGGTGCCAGACTACATCTACAACTCAAACATGCATCTGAATTTTGGACACTGAGCCTTTGATGCCCATTCTTAGTACAGATGCAGTGCTCCTGGCATGGTCACAACCCAACCAGCACTCTCTGAGGAATGACACCAGCCAAGGCTCCTTTTAATGGGTTGTAAGTAGGTTTAAGTGCAAAATACATCTCAGTGTAAAAGCCAAAATTAAAAAAAAATCATGTGGAAGAGGAAAGCAAATCAGCAAAAGAGAATTGTACCATTAGCTCTATAACCTGTGTATCCACCCCAGTGAGTAACACTGCTATCAGATACAGAAAAACAGATTAAATGAGCGAGTGTTCTTAGGAAAATTGCTCTCAGAGAGACACTCACATCACAAGAGAAGTGGCACTTACTGCACTTTCTGTAATAGTTTTTCTAAGATTGAAGATTCTATGGAAACTGAGACTAGAATATTTTCTGAACTATTAGAGGTGAGCCCTCAAAGCATGATTAAAAGGATAAAAAGGTTTCCTTACTATTATTTCAAAATATAGCAAGGATGCAATGCCTGAACATAGCATATATTAAAAAGTAAGTGAAGAAAACAGATGAGTGGTTTTCTTCACCACTTAAGTTATGCCTTTGTCTTCATGCTGATATATGGCCTCTTCCAATCCAAACTACATGAAGTCATCAAGCCAGTTAGTGGTTCAATAAATAAATGTGTCAGCACTCTTGCTGAAAGGCCTTTTTTCCTAGATTGTGTCTCTCCTCTCCTTCTTTGAGGATTTTATTTTTCTGAATGACCTTTTATTATTCACAGGAATAATTGGTGACAAACTCTACCTTGTAGTTTAACATGGCACCTCCCTGCTGGATCAGCTGGGCACTGCCAAGACAGCAACATAAGAATGTAGTTTGGCTTTCGTTTTTAATGACAAGTTGTATGCAGCTGAAAGAAAGCAGACTGAGAAACAGCAGGGATACCTATGGTTCAAGTCAAGTGAAAATTGGTGCTCCAATAAATTGTCTTCTTGGCCTCTTCAAGATCAAATGGGCCAGTTTAGTGATGATCCATGATTTATGTGATTGGAGGTGGCTCATTTCCTTCCAGTCTGAACAGGGCAGAACACACTGGTGAGCAACAGACCGGTTGGTAGATCTGAGATGGCAGCACCCTCCAGCAGGCAGAGAGGGCCAAACTGGGAGCAGTTACATGTCCTTTTGGCATGTGCGCAACCTGCCTTGGCTCTGAGAAGTGCTTCCACAAACACCCTGTCTCAGTGGAAGAGATTAATAAATCTCAAATTGCTCTAGCTGCAGTGCAAGCGCACATATTACTATGCCCTAGCCTTTCATAGCATGTATAAATGACTATTGTATGAGAAATGAAGGTTTGATTTAGAATTATTTGATCACTGCAGGAGTTTTCATGGTGAATACCCATAAATGCTTTATCTACCTTTTCATCAGAGGAGACAAATCTTTGCCCTAAAGGTGCTCCCTGATTCAGCAACTCTTTATGCTACAACCTGCCCCGTACTGCACCAGTTTCTTTTGCAAAAGGATGTACCCTGCCGGGTTTTGGATGGAAACAGCCTACCCCAATGTCAATGGTGGTGAGGTACAGGGCTCAGAGTTGTTTCTTGCCACCTTAACAACACAGCAATGGAGTCTATGTGCTGGAAACACAGAGCAGTCTGCTGCTAAAACAAATAGCCTAAGGTTGGTGGTTTCTTGGTAATTTCTGCATTTGTGAAGGATTTTCTAAGGGAGTTGTGGGCCCCTGTAAAAGGACCACAAACTTTGGTAGCTGAACTGCACCTTAAAGTTTCCTTTCTTTGCCCAGGTCCTGTAGAAGTAGAGCTGAAACCCAAAGAGGCTGACAGAAGGAGATGTATCACCCTTGAGATGAGAGCACTGCCCCAGGTCACTGATAACCCAGGCAGAGGTGCTTCCCCCACGGCCACAGTGCTGACCATGAGGAACTGCGGTTCAGGAATGAACTGCTAAAGTCTCCCCTTCTTTGTTAACAGCAATAAGTGGATGTGCACAGCAGTTTTCCAGATCCCTCATCAGGACCTCTATTTTTTATCCATATTCTGCACTTTCACTGCCAACTTCATCACCAGGAACAGGGCAGCTGCCTCTTACACCTAAATCTCATCGTTCCTGTCTTGACAATATCCATTTCTTTCTCTCTTTTCTGGTGCTGGTGACCTGAGAGATCAATTTTCTTCTTATTATCTGCACCTTGATTTCTCTCCCAAGTCTGCATGGATATGTCTCTTAAGGAAAGAGATTGTTAGCTCAGCTTCATTCCT
>NW_010157941.1:5538-21057 GCF_000695765.1 Mesitornis unicolor
TATTGTTTGGTCCTCTTTATTGTTAAACTCCTGTCATCCATCAAACCCTATTCACAGTTGAAATCAACAGCAAATAAAAGGAAACAAATAAGTCAGCACAGTGCTACACAGAAGTGGAGCTAGCATGCACAGAGATGGATGAAAAGCTGCTGAGCCCCCATAGTGCTGATGAAGCTGCCCTGCAGCTGTTCCGGTTGAGTTACTTCATCTCTGCTGCACAGATGGTTATAGATGTAAAACTTTATCTGTGCTAATGGCAGCATGGACTGGTACTATCTGCAGCCTTTAAAACATGTCCATGGATGTGAACATGCTTATGATTTTGTTTTAATCCAAGAGTGATTATAAAGTTCCCATATCCTTCATGCTGGTCAAATCAAATGTCCATGCTGTGGCAGATATGGCCTACCACCAAATACAGAATGTGGAGATGAAGTCTACTCGGGCTTATGGTACTTATAAGGTTGTGAGATTTGGGGAAAACTATCCTTTTCTTATATGTGTTAATTTCCAGGCCTTGGACTTTCATACTTTGTTTCTAGTTAAGTACAGGTATGCCTGCTGTAATGCTCTCTTCTTAATCTTTCACATGTTGCCACATCAATGGGGAATACCATTTACAGGTGGACAACTTAAGTCAATATCAGTGCTTATCAACGGCTATGCAGAATGCTAGCTGTGGCACAGATGTGAAATCAGGCAACCCACATCTCCATTTAGCAACCCAGTCAGATGCCATTTCTTGGTGGGCATAGGCTGCACGTACATCAGCACTTTGGCAGAGAATAGTATGGTTTTTAGTGAACTCTTCCCTCTTTCCGCAACCGTACTTGCAACTCATTCAGATGTGGAGTGATTCACACTACATGATGAGACTGTTGAGTTGCAGGCAAGAGTCCTTTTGGAGGAAAACAAACAGAAACTTTCCCACAGGGTCGCATGAAATACTTTTCAATGATCTGGATGAGGGGATTGAGTGCTCCCTCAGTAAGTTTACAGATGACACCAAATTGGGTGGGAGTGTTGATCTGCCTGAGGGGTAGGAAGGCTCTGCAGAGGCACCTGGATAGAGTGGATTGATGAGTTGAGGCCAATTGTATGAGGTTTAACAAGGCCAAGTGCTGGGTCCTGCACTTTGGTCGCAATAACCCCATGCAGCACTACAGGCTTGGGGACGAGTGGCTGGAAAGCTGCCATGCAGAAAAGGACCTGGAGGTGTTGGTGGACAGCAGGATGACCATGAGGCAGCAATGTGCCCTTGCGGCCAAGAAGGCCAATGGCATCCTGGGGTGTATTAGAAATAGTGTGGCCATCAGGAGTAGAGAAGTGGTCATCCCACTGTACTCAGCACTGGTGAGGTCACACCTGAATTCTGTGTTCCATTTTGGGCCCCTCACTACAAGAAGGACATTGAAGGGCTGGAGCAAGTCCAGAGAAGGGAACAAAGCTGGTGAAGGGTCTGGAGAAGAAGAATTGTGAAAAGCAGCTGAGGTAGCTGGGGTTGTTTAGTCTGGAGAAAAGGAGACTGAGGGGACACCTTATTGCCCTCTACAGGTCCCTGAAAGGAGGCTGCAGCAGGGTGGGGATTGGTCTCTTCCTCCATGTAACTAATGATAGGATGAGAGGAAATGGCCTCACATTGCACCAGGGGAGGGTTAGATTGCATATTAGGAAAAATTTCTTTACTGAAAGAGTGGTCAAGCATTGGAACAGGCTGCCCAGGGTGGTGTTAAAGTCACCATCCCTGGAGGTGTCCAGAAAACATCTAGATGTGGCACTTCAGAATGTGGTTTAGTGGGCATGGTGGTGTTGGGTTGACGGTTGGACTTGATGGTCTTGGAAATCTCTTCCAACCTTGATGATTCTATGATTAAATTCTTGAAACACTTACAATATAGATCTAGAGATGTTGGCACCAAATGCTCCCATCCTCTGATTCACTCTTAGTTGCACAGCTACTTGCTAATGCAAACAGAGGCATACACACATGGACAACATGCTAAATGCTTCCTAGTTCCAAATCTACTGCAGAAAAAGATGCACAAGGGCCTGAGTATGAAGGGATGCTTTAGCGAAATAGTAAAAAAAAGGCACACAGCTCTATTTTACATATGTATTTGAACAGCAGGCAGGCACATAGGTATGAGCAGACAATCTGAGGTCCACTATGCTAAAATGCTCTACAGACATATAACAAGGAAAGTCTTTTTGGCCTGAGATCAGCATGAGTAAAGCTATCAAAGTGAGTTGGAAAGAAAGAAATATAAGACTAGAAAAAAATAAATCAGGACAGAATAAACCAGATGCTTTTTCTGTAGGACCACTTCCAAGGCAGCAATGCTTTAGGGAAACCTTAGCAGAGATGAATGCAAAGCAGGGATCAGTCCTGTGGTAAAATCACAGGATTAGATTTCTGGCTTTGTGGACTTCTCCAGAGCGCTGAGAACACAACAATAAAAAAGGATCCCAATTTCATTATTATGCACTTCCATTGGTTTTAATGCAGTCAGTAAACTTTGCTGGGGACTACCTATTGGCTCTGTGTGCTACAGAGATCATACAGCACGTGTGAAAAGGACAGGTCAGGTCCAAAGAACCTATGCTGGAAAAAGTTAAAAACCCTTACAGAATTTTAGCACATAAGTTGCACAGACACTTTTTAATGTTCTTCCCCAAGAGCAAAAGAAGTCTACCTGAGGTGGACTGACTCAGCAGTCACTGTTGCTAGAAAGAAAGGTACAGGTGTGTCGTCAGTGCCCTCATGTATGTGTAGGTAGACTACAGCCCAAGCTAGCACTGTTAGCACATGCCACTGTCCACTGGAGCAATAAATAAGCAAAGGGTATCTCTGAGGCACAGATCCGTTTGCATAAGTAATCATAACGCTGCTGTGGCGTATACACAAACCGTAGTGGTTTGAAGAGACACACTCAAGATTACAGAGTGAAGTAGCAGCAGAGAGCATGAATAACTGTCCTTGTACTGACCAAGGGCTGCAGAGCCGTTTCAAGCTGTATTATTACCTGAGCCGTACTTCAAATTTAGTAGGTGTGCAAAGTGCTGCGGTACAAGGAACATTATTCAATGTATTCTCAGTGTCAATGTGTACATTCAACAGGGCTACTGCAGATGATAAATAAATTCTTACATATCCTTATCCTCTATAGAGGAGATCATGTAATCCCTATAATTTAATTTCACAGTTTAGAAAATACTCATCAATTTAATCTGACGCTAATCTACCATTATTTATTGTAATTATTGCCATTGCTATGGAAATTCTAAAGCAATCAAGCAGCTGTCTGTGGCTAGCTGTGCTTAAGCAAGGTTGTCCCTGGCAGTGAAATCAGCAGATATGTTCTTACCTTCTTCAAGGTTTAAGCTTGATGTAGAAATAAAAGTGCAGAGTTCTTCCTGACGGGCTGCCCACACCATGCCCTGTGAGCTGTATCTGTAACCTGTCCTTACCTGTCCTTATAAGCAGTGCTGACTTCTGCCTGGCTGACGAACAGTGTTCACTAATGAGATGCTCTTAGTTAAGTTCCAGAATGTCCTTAGTTACCCTTCCCTTGGGATGCATGGAAGTGCTGAAAAGTCCTGCTCCTCCCCAAGATAGGATGAGCTCATCCCAGGGCTGGTGAGAGCACGAGTACACCTTCAGCACAACAACCCAAGTGAGCACAGAGCAAAGTGTCTCCCTAGGGGTGGCAAGGCTGGACCTAGCAGCCATCCCATCACCCCCTCAGCCCCAGCATTGGGCACCACCCTAGGGACAGGGGTGGCCACTGCAGGGGCTGAAACTGAGTTTGTCCTTCTTGAGCCATGGCCTGCTGTGTCAACCCCCTAAGCACCTGCTGCATTTTCTCTCAGCGGTGGCTGCCTCTCTGCAGCACACAGAGCTGTCTCCAGCTGGCAAAGACATTTTTCAGTCATTGTTTTTGTACCCTTTCTGCTTTCTTTAACAATGCTGATGAGATACCAGGCTGGCAACAGAGCGTGGCTGGTAGAAATGGATCCAAGCAAAGCACAGCAAAGCAACCTCTAAGCCATGCATATTCTCCCATGGGCAATAAAATGTCTTTGGTTTTGTAGGCACAGGAGGATCAGATATGCTGCCGAGGGACCCGCCGGGACCGTGCTCCTGTGAAAGTCCCGAAGCTGAGGAGGGGGCAGGGGTAAGTGTCCTCCCACCCTGTCCTTGTACAAAGCACAGGGATCCGTGCTGCGCTCAAACATATTGCTTGATGGCACCCTGTGCTTGGTGGGATGGTCCACATCTTCAGCTGCAAGGAGGTTGTCATGGTAGGAGTAAGATTGCACAGCAGACCCTGTTGGTGTAAACTGCATTCACTTGACTACCACAGGGTCTTCTGCTAAATATTTGGAAGCCTGGTGCAATGGTTGAGATTAGGAGGACCTTTAGTAAAAGTGTGTCTCTTGGGAGGTCTTCTTAAAATAATCCTGGCAGCTGACTGCAAGATGGTGTCAAACCAATGCTCAGCCCTTCCTCGCCATCAGCCAATCTCCCACGTCTCTTCCCTTGCTCCTTCTCTTCTTCTTAGGCCGCTCTGTGGTCACCGCTATCCCACCTACTTTCATCCGCTGGAAACCCATGTTTCCGGAGTATGAGGAGGGCAAGTGCCTGAGAAGTGTTGCCCTCACCTGATAGCCTGGCATGGTTGGGTAGTGCATGGGAACACATAATTTTGCTGGAAAAGGAGTGATGGGGATACTCCTTTTTCTTCGTCATTCTCGGTGTGATCGCATGCAGCCATGTGTTTTTAAAAGCAACAAATAAATTTGTCAGTAAGATGTTGCGAGTGGAAAGTAAGTGAATGGGCAAGTGAATCCCTACAGGACCAAGACATTAATCTTCAGGGCTGCTGACACTGCTGAGCATGAAGCACATATATATAAAGACAAAAACCACCATGTTAAAAAATAAAGACCTCTCCAACAATTCTTTTATCATAAATTAGATGTTTAAATAAAGATGAAAGCTTAGATGTAGCTAGCCCATATTAATGCCTAAATTTACTTTAATATTTTACATTTCTTAAAATTAAATTAAAATAGTAATGAGGCTGTTAAGCTGGTTCACATCAAACTGATGAAGCAGAGGTTTCAAACTTCTGCTATAAAAGCAGAGGATTTTTTTCTTAAATTAGTTAAATTTAGACAAATAAGTAACTCTTGCATTTAGAGAAGCATTTAAAAATAAAAATGCAGCAAGTTCATAACTTTTTCTGATCTGTGAGTAAAAACTGTGTGAGAAGCTCAGATCAGTAAGATTTAAGATCTTAAAGGCCACAGTGAATAATCAGCTAACGTTAGCACCCGCAAATTTTTTTTTTAATGAAGAAAATGTAAATGTGAAACATGTTTTGAAAACCTTTTCTTAGGCATTTTTGCTTATCATATTTACTGATTTCATTTACTATTTAAGAAAATAATAATAATTTCCTCAAAATCCAGGTTACCCACAGTTTTTATTTAACTGCTAATAAAATCCAAAAGGGGCTTGACAAATCTGATGTTTAAAAACAAAACAGGACAGATCTGCTAATAAACAATGAATATGAATATGAATCTATGTGGTAACAATTTAGAATGGACAACCAAGCACAGAGTTTCATACTCTGGGCTATCAAAAACAACGACCGAATTTAAGGTTAAGTCTATATAAAGCAGCAAATAAACATGCCCTCACAGGTATCAGTCAATGAGAATGCACTTTTCTTTAGGCAAATAATTTACAACACAAATAGAAGTAAGGCTCAAATTCAAAATCCAATGCCATCAAAATTAAACTTTCATGTTATGGTTTAATCAGATACTTAAATCATTCTGACAGCAGCTGGAGCATGGACTTGCACAACTATTCCCATACATTTTGCACTGGTTGCTATCAATGCTATACTCAGTGTAGTATTGCTTTGTGGCTGCTCAAATATCCCAGGCAGGACCTGTGTGACTGCTGGGAAGTCTCTGAGTTAGAGTTTAATGAGTGCTTAACTTTCTCTGACTTAAGGAAGAGGAGAAAATAGGTTCAATGACTGGAATGCAATTTTTTTTAATACCACAGTACTTCAAATGCATGGGAGCATAACACCACACAGAACAAAATCTTACTTAGCGCTGTTTTCTCTTTGGCATTAAAAAAGAGGTCTTGTTTTTTAATAATGACCCTCCACTGAAGGAGGAGGTTTAATGGCAGATGGAGGCTGACTCAGTGCTGCCACTGACACAGCGTGAGCAGAATCAGCAAAATGCTAGCACAGGAAAGTCAATGAAGTCCATGGATATAGGAGCATATATATATAAGGAGTATCCTTATCTGCATGGAAAAAATAATTTAGTCATAGTAAATGACAAAGCACTGAAATTTTCTTTAATAGCTTGCTAACAGTTTGTAGAAGGGAGAAACCTGGGGTTTGAGGCAAAGACTCTATGGAGCAGCTGGATACATACTTTTCTGAGCTTGCATTTGCTGAATGAGACAAATGCAAAACAATTGTCCTTTCTATTACTAAACAGTCAAATGGGCAATGCTATTTTTATGTAAGAAACCCATCAATTTTAAATTAACTCTGAAAAGAATCTATGCAGACCTAGTTGCAATATTTTTTAATGATACCAAGAGAAAGTAGATTCTCAATTAATAGAAATCAGGAAATAGAAATCTACATATCTCTGTTATTTTCAACAGCCTACTCACTCCAAGTGGAGACCTGGGCCATCATAAAGTTCCCTTCATCTTTAGCAAACTATTAACAAGAAGCAATAAACTACCTCTAGGTTCAGACTGTGCTCTTGACTGTATGGTTCAAGTCAATGGTGATTGCAACTCCTAATTTCAACATAAAAGGATCAGCAGTAGGCTGAAGGGATTTGTCTTGTAGTGAAAAAGATACTGCTATTTTGCTGGAATATTTTATTAGAGCTATAGAACCTCACTTTGCTCTTTCATTTGTTTTATGAAAGCTTGTATCACCAAAGAACCTAAGTGAGACCAAGAAACTCTGGAAAGATGAATTAATATAACTGCACAGCTGCTTAAAAACAACATAAAAAATCCAAACAGAACCAGGATGCAACCTGCTCCCCTTATCTTCCCCTTGCCCCGCTGCCATAAATGCACTGTGGCCAAAAATCTTACAGAAAACTGAAAATGACAGAGGCTTTGGTTTTTTTGGCACTATGGAGTAGTTTAAAAGGAAGATGCTCTTTCTGCACAGTGTATCTATCTGAAGCGTGTGAGGCCAGACAGCAAAAATCCCCGGTCATCTTTCAAAGTGTAAGCCTGCATGGCCTCACATCTCCTCCTCCCTGACCCTTCAGGCAGTATAGAACTTATCTTGAAGCCACTCCAGCCATGGAGGGGTGCTGCTGAAATTCAGAGGCATTTATGCAGTAAAAATCCAAGGCAACGTACAAGCCAACTTCAAGGAGTAAACCAGTTAATTTTCTGCAGTTGACACTTTCCCTGGTTGGCTCCTGGCAGCTCCCATCACTGTTTTTCCCAGGTGGTGCTCTCCATCCCTGGTCCTGGCCACAGCTCAACTCGTGCTGAAGTCAGCAGAGCTGGGCTGGAGAGGAGGATCCATCTGAGTTACTCAACTGCATTTCACTCAGTGAAGAGCTCATTTCCAGTTATGGCCTCTGCTAATAGCTCTCGAGTTCATCTTCATATCATGATCGGGGCAGGCAATGTTGGTCAAGGAAGCCAGAGGTTTACCAGTCATCCAAAGCAGTCAGAGCCACCGTGATTCACCTCTGGCACTGTATTTTTATTTCTGTGGCTCTGCATGGGAACTGTCAAAACAAAGTAACAAGACTGTCAAGCCATGGTGCCTGTGTAAAGCATGCCCACCTGCCTTCATGCCCAAAGACAAACAAGATTGCCTGCTCTGACAGTATATGAGTTAGACATTAAAATGTCTAACAGCGGTTTCATAGTGTGGAGCTGGATTTCCACGCCAAATACTGCATATTTTTAATTAGCAGGCCTATAATCAGCTTGTCTTATCATCTCATTACAGTTTCATTTTGCATGATTTCACTTATGATAATCAGAAAATGCAGTGGCACTAAGACCTCAGCTTCCTGCAGGGACAGCCAGTCCTTCAGGCTGGCCACAGGCTCAGTCATTGGGCCTGTTACCTTTCTACTTCAAAAAAGGGACACATCTCTAGGAA
This sequence comes from Mesitornis unicolor, assembly GCF_000695765.1. Classification (NCBI taxonomy): domain Eukaryota; kingdom Metazoa; phylum Chordata; class Aves; order Mesitornithiformes; family Mesitornithidae; genus Mesitornis; species Mesitornis unicolor. Next base: position 13,737 of record NW_010157941.1, read on the forward strand.
GCTGTGATATTGCTGTTTAATGGGGAAAAAAATTTCATTGCCAGGAGACAAATAATTTCTTCTTTGAGCATTATCCAGTTGTCTCTAACCTCCTGAGGACATTCCTGAGGCTTGGTTTTCTCTCTTAATTTCTCATATTGCCATCCACCCTGCAGCAAATCCCAGTTGGAGGCATTTAATACCATTGCAGCAGCACTGGAAGGTACAATCATCCAGCCTTGAATATAGGAAAAGCTCAGTAAAATGTCTGAACATGGCAGCTCAGCTGCTGAAGATTTGTACTTCAGTTTGCAAAACTCAGAAGATTAAAAGGTATCAAGAATTTGCAGGAATACTCATTAAGGCTGTAGCAACATAAAAGTGGAAACCTTGCGAGTCTGGCAAGAGGGTCTTGCTGTTCTTCTTGATGTAGTAGGGATTTCAGTCCCTGGAGGCTGATAGGGTTCCTAATGTAGCAGTAAAAGCGGAGACAGAAGGACTTTTCTTCTCCGTAATTGCCAAAGCACACCTGTGGCAAACCTCCAGGAAAGACTGCATGGTAAAATGTATCTTTCTGCATTTAGTTAATGTTTGGAACTAAAGTAAGCGCTGTATTAGCTTCCCTTGGTAATTAAATATACAGGATTTGGGAATACTGACTTGTTTCTGAGGCTGCTACTTGTGAACTGAAAAAGTTAGGTACATTTAAATACAAGCAGGTAAAATTTAAATGGTTTTAATAGTTACACAAATACTTTTGTGTATTATTACTCGTCAGTGTTTGATTCCCTCCTTTCTTTCCTGGTATAAAATGTTCTGTGTAATGTCCTTTTCTGCTTATCCCACTTTCTTGCACCCAACCACACCAGTTCCCCAGCTCTTTCCAAATCCACTTGCCTCTCCACATACTCATCATGAGGGTCTTTATTGCTGTGACTGTAACCTCTTCTAATCCAGGCTTTACCAATTTCTACTTTCTACATAAACCCATGCAGGTGTTTCAAAAAATCAGCCTGTTTTGTCTCCTGCTTTCACTCTTTCTCTCCTTCACAAGATCTACCCAGACCTCTTGAAAGCCTCTGATCAGCCTCCCTTCATATTATGTCTCTGCTGCACGCCCCAGGTTCCCAGACGGCTTAGTTTCTGCTAATTGTTCTTCCCATTTGCTGCCACTTTTACCTCAGTTTAGTCTCTCGTGTCTCCCACAGTTGCTTATCTCCCTTGTTGGACTCCTTTTCCTGGGGTCACTCTGGCCCCAGTTTTTCCTGCAAGGGCAAATGTCTCTGCTCCTCAACACTCATTATTGCTTACATTTTGATAACATCTGCTGACCAGATAAGAAATCACTATGTTGAATGAGATAAACTTACTAAAGGAAAGCCTGTCTCTAGTCGAGGCCTCAGTAAACACTTCAGATCCATCTAAGCGTCATGGCATAAAAATATTTTACAGCTCTCTCTTCCATCGCAGTTTTGATGATTAATGGCAACAAACTATTTCTGTGTTATCTTTGTTTGCACAACCTGAATTTGTAGCTACATCTATAACTCAGCCCTTGCAAATACTGAAGAGCTGAATACTCAGTGAAATACACTGTGTTGGGGTGTTTATGTTTGGATATTTAATAATTTCTGCACTGTATGTTTTATGAATGAGCTACACAAAAAAATTTTACTAACTCTACAGGACTTTCTTTTAGCTATAGAACCTAATGTATTTAAGCTGCTGTAGGACAACACTGCTTTATTCTCTGTAGACAACTTCATTCTTCGTCTTGTCATTTTTATTGTTCCAGTGGTAGTGAATAAAACTGCATCTGTTCTCAGGAAGGACTTAATCCAAAGCACATTGAATGCATTGGAAGAGCCTCCATTGGGCTTTGGATCAAGCTCTTCAGTTCACAAACAAATGCTCTTTGTGAGAATATGCTGTTCAAGTATTGTACAGAAGAGTTAAGAGGTTCCCTATTTCTAAAATAATGATTGCTCTTTAAATCTTTTTTGCTATGGCTGTTTAGCTGGAGGAATAATATGCAACTGTGCATAATTGTTGAAGTACTGTAGTCTGTGATTATCTTGCCCTAGCAGTTGACATAAATGTTGGATATGTAAGGCTGTGGTAACAAGAAGTGCTATATTTGTATGTCTCTTCCTATGCATGCAGTAATTCAGAAAATATATAGAGATATGCTCCCTGCCCCTGAGGATGTTCAGGCTCAATCAGGCAAGCTGGACACAGGCAAGCCATCTTTCAGGACTGCCTTATGTTGATGTTACTGATGAAGCAGACTTGAAAGAGGGATTTGTAGAATAAAAGAGGGATACTACTGAATGGGATTTTTTTTTCTGTGCTTAGGAAAAGGAACAGACTGAAAGGAGACACAAAGCCCACAGCAGGGGAAAGAAACGGGCTATTGTGGAAGAGGGTACAAAGTGACTAAGATAAGGCAGGAGTAATCAAAGCAGAAACATTAGCTGGGGTAAGACCATAAAGAGCTTTAAATGAAACTTTACAGCTCCAGGTCTGCAATGACTGCATTTTCCACAAGAAGGAGGGAAAGCCAGGAGTCAGTTATGCAGCGGTATCCCCAGGAACTGCAATTAAAAAAGAAAAATCTTCCTTTAAAGCATCATAGGTACTGAATACCTCTTCGGATTTCTTGTGAAGGGGAACTAACAGTTCCTGTGAACCAAAGACAACACAATGCCAGAGAAACTTTGCTGTTTCTGCAACTGCAGAGCAGAGTAACTTCTTCATGTGGGCGTAGATTACACAAGCAGTTACTACTGGGTATTACTCCCATGACACAATTGCTTGCAGTAAAATACACTACACTAAGTACTGCCAGGGCTATGCACATAGTTTGAAAGCTGATGATGACTAAAACAGTGTATGGAGCCAGTACTAAAACATTACTCACTGAAGGAGTCACATTTAAGTCAATGAGATTACTCATGTAGCTAGTTGCCGATAGAGATCTTGCCAATTATTCCACCACAGAACAAATGTGTGTAAATGAGCCTGTCAGCTGAATAACCTCAGAAAATAATTTTTAAGTTCATACTACGTTAGTATTTGAACTCCTTGATCACAGCTGAGGTCCCGTTATGTTCTGCAAACACCCACTAACAGGCAGTCCCTGACCGAAAATTCATCAGCCCATATGGACAAATAAGGGAAAGTGACTTGCCTTTAGTCATAGCACATGTCATCAGCAAGGCCAGGAATACCACAGGGATCTCCAGTCAGTTCCCTACCAGCAACTCCCTGACACTGTAATACTCAACATTTCATCCTTGCACTGAATACAAAGCATTTATTAATGTGACCTCCAAACTTCCCATGGCTCTTGTGCTGACTGATGGATCTCTGCATTAGTTTTATAAATGCAGAGAATACACAGAAGTACCATTTTCATCTCACACGCACTACTGCAAGCCATTGCATTCCCTCATCCAGCTCATCTGCATGTTATTCTGCAGTCAGATAAATAAGCAGAACCACAAGGAAAGGAAAATTAATCTAATAACAAAATTTCTGACAGCTAATCTGAGACACTTAAAAATATGCATCCCAAGCAAAACTCATTTTTCATATTCAGTGAAATTCAATGCGGAGGCTACCAGATCAGGCATCACCTTTCAGGACTGCATTTCATTTTATACATGTTATAAACGTGCCTGGCATATCCAGCATCATTATCACAGTATTTTCCTTCCTTTCTTTATTTTGCACTGCTCTCAGCATCTTTGGAGTTCATAGAGAACAAGAACAGTGTGCTGTGCTATGCTGTAAAACACCAGCATTAAAGAATAGGAAGAGGTATCCCCTTTGAATTATTCTACATTTGAAGGTTCACTGCATAACAATCTGCCCCACTGAAATTAGATTTCAGTATATGGACGAAGTCCCAAAGCAAAGACTCCGAGTAACTCCTCTTTCTCCTGGATAAAGCAGGAGCAGCAGATACGAATATGGCTTCACTGTCTTCTCTCCCCATTTCTCTCTCCTCTCCTCCAAACAACTTTGTCTTTCATTTCTTTCTCTATATCTCCCCATCCTGAGCCGCCCTGTGTCTCTTCCCCTTCCAAACTCCAGGCACTCTTTGTTGGCAATGGCTCTGTCCTCTTTCTACCCATGGAAGAGTATGCATCTGTACAGTGGCAGATTGTAAACTAGGTCAGCTTATGTGGCACAGAAAAAAAGAGTAGAAATAAGAGCCTTTTTGCATTACAAGGTCTCACATAAGCATGTGGCCCAGTTGTCAGAGGTGTTGAGTGTCTGCAGTTCCCCCTGACTTCAGTGGCATAAGTCCTTTTGCTCACAGGCTACACATACAGAAAAACAGCCTCTGTTTCGTAGTCACTGCAAGCAGCAGTACAGATACGCCATCGCACTTCCTTCAGCTTTCCTTAGGACGTCATGCTAATCTCAGGACCTGGTTTTGTTGGTTTTTCCAACGTGTTCAGCACAGCCTTGGGATATGCATTGGTCAGTTTTTAGAGGGGGAATGAGGTAACACTGGGGGTGACATATTCCTTTTCAGTTCACAGAGAACATAAAGCAGGCCTGAAGGGGAACAACAGGTGAGGAACAGTCATTTGAGAGTTAAAAATGTTTAAAATAACGACTCTTCTTGAAAAATGTTGCATTACTGTGGCTGATCTTCATACACTTCCCACTTTCAGAGTTTTCAGGACAATAATAGTCTTGCAATTCATTATGTAGGTAAATGTATTTTAACACGACAGTAAAAATCAGGGAAGGTTGAACTCTGGCAAAGACTGATTCCTTCTTCCCCCTGGAGCCTGGAGCCCTCTGTAATGCTGTTAAAAAAAAAAAAAGAGTATTAACAAAATACATCTTTAAACAAAACTTTAAGACATAATTCTCTTCTGCTGATGTAAGTGTATGAAATGCAAATTAGAAGCAATAGGCAAATATCATTAACATATACAGGGTGAAATCACATTTTATTTCCTCTGTGGTATATCAGTCACGTGCTACTTAATTAATACTAAGTAAATACATCCTTGTCCTAAGAAAAAAAAAAATCAAGCAGTATCAGTGTCATTTGTGATATTGCTTTATTTAATGGAACAAAACAAAACCTGTGCTGTGGTCACACAGTTCGGTCCAATCCTGTACGAGTGCAGTAAGCAGGAGAGGAGCAGAAGATAATTGTCAAAACAAAAGGGCAGAGGGGTGGGAACCCAGGAAGCGGAGCTCTGACGTTCCCCCTTTGGCAGTGTAACACCTTTGGTTGCTATGAATATCACAGATTTTTCTCTACAGTGCAGTACTGCTAGTTTCCAAAACTTCAAAAAGGCCTTCGGGCCTTCAAAAACCATGAGGCTGGACTATGCTTATTTAAAATGTGTTTCTGAGGCCTGAAGTAGACCTTTCTGCATGGTTCTGAAGTTTTCTGCAACTAAAAAAGACTAATTTATTTTCCTTCCTCCCTTCCTTATGACAACTGGCTTATTCTGTTTCTAGCAGGTGAAGTTTCTAAAAACCCAAAACACCCGTTCTCCTCTTATTCTCTCTGCCCGCGGCCCCACACTGCCATTTGGATGGCACACCTATCTGTGGGAGCACCAGTGGGGCAGGCTGGTGGACATCAGCACTGGTGCAGCTGAAATACCCCTGCTCAGAGCTGGTTTTCCTTCCTCCTTCCTGTGTCAGATGCTGGTGGCAAGTAAAAAACATGCATTAAAAAGGGCCATCTTTGATCCAAAGAATTTAAAGCAAAATACGAAAGAGAGAAAACAGATGGCTGCAGATATGGAAAATGGCAAACACTTCCCTAGGTCAAAGACCTTTGGGGGGTTTTGTCTGTACCAGACACATAGATTTGTGAAGAGGGTTGTGGCCACATGCAGTTAATTAGTAAGATAGCTTCTTACTTTCATTAAGAGCACTGGCTTACAGGTCTACAGTTATGTATGCATCTATGTCCTTATACCATTAGCTTTTATTGTAAGCCTTTTTCACTGTCACAACATTCAGGTAGCAATGTGCCTGAGTGTGAGCATGTGTCCTTCAGTCCTTACCCCAGGGTGCAGCAGCTGAACTGCCAACAGCAGCAGCCTGTAACCTCCCATTTAAAACAGTGGCACCTGAAGGGTGGAGGGTGGCAAATGTGACACTGAACTTCATTGCAGGCTCTGGAGAACCAGAGGTTTGCAAACCTTGTGCCTGTGCTGTGCAAATACAGAGATGCTAATTGGGTTAGAACTAAAGGAGACCTGATTAATGCAATCTATCTGAGAAGAGTCAATATCGCTTCTGTAAAGTCCTGCTTTAAACAAACCTCTTGGAGGTTTCTGAAAGGGTCAATAAAAATGTGGATAAGGGTGATCTAATTTACATATCTGACTGGATTTCTAAAAGGCTCTTGACAAAGGCTTTTAAGGAGACTAAGCAGTGATAGCAGCAAGAAGGAAAGCCCTGGTGTAGCTCAGTAACTGCCTAGAAGATAAAATCCAAAGTAAGAGAGTAAATGCCAAGTTCTTAAAATGGGGGGAGGTGCTGGATGGTGCGGGGATCTCTAAGGGTCAGTGCTGGGTTGTGTGCTGTTCAGTGTACTCATATCTTACCTGGGAATAGAGTGAAATAGCAAAGTGATATTAATTTACTCAAGCCAGTAATAAGAAGAAAAATGGTGAAAAACTACACAATGACATTACGAGGCCAACGGGACAATATAAGAAATTCACTGTGGGTAAATTTGAAATTATGCACATGGAGAAACAATCCTGTAAAATGGTGGGTTCTGAGATGGCAATTGCAGGAATAAAACATTGGGGTTATAACAGGCAGTTTCACAGAAACATCAACTCGGTGCTCAAAAATTCCTCAAACAATACTGTGAAGAGAAAAGCATCATTATGTGATTGTATAAATCCATGGTTTAGCCCATGTCTTAAACATTCTATACTTCTTCATCTCAAAAAAGATCTATCAGATCAGGATGATGTTCAAGAGGGCATCAGGGATAAGAGCTACAGAACAAAGTACAGACCGAGGCCCCTGTGAGCAACCTTCAACTCTTCAGCCAGTAGAAGGAATGATATAAAAGGCTTATAGTGGATGTCTGCAAACCCATGAGGAGTTCGAAGAGAGGGTCAGGAGCTGTTCCTCCTCTCTTATCACTGGAGCTGAGGGGATACTTAAGTTCATATTGAAACCAAAAATAAAAGGCAAAGGTTCTTCACAGGCAGGATGGCCGACCAATGAAAAACCTGGCCAGAGCCTGCTGTGAACGCTGCAATAAACCACAAAAAGCCAAACCAAACCAAACCCCATCACCAACCAGAAGCAAAACCACCTGAAACCCACG
>NW_010157942.1:0-4777 GCF_000695765.1 Mesitornis unicolor
TCCTGTTTGAGCCTAAATCATTTATCACATTAATCACATGCCAGAAGTTTGCTGGGCTGCTATATTTTAAAAAACATACTATCCTTATGATAGAACTTCAAATTTACCTTTAAAGTTTATAATGACTTATTTTAGCTTGTGTTGATTATTGCCACTTTAGAAATAGGATCAATAAGGACTCTATAAAATGTGGACATCAGTATGTGAACTACTCTGCAACTCTTAAGGCATGCTAATTTCCAAATGAAGCCACATTTAGCACACTGCTCAATGGAGCAGTGATTTCAACAGTAAGCGATCTACATTAAGATCCAGTCAGCAACAGGTTTTGAGTTTGAGTGGAAGTGTGTCCAATGAATATGATCACCTCAAATGTGTTTAAAATGAGTACATTTGTATGTAATTAAAATGCTTTGCATCAGTTCCAGTGCATTTAACACTTCTGGATTTTGTACTTCACAGTTAATGAGTCAAGATTTACCCTAAGGTTTGGATCTTACAGAACAGGCTTAGTAAATAGGAGGTATCTATGAGTAGACTATGAGATTAAAATCCAAGGTGCACTCCTATAGGGCAAAGCTGGACAATAGAATAACCTCCAGTACAATATTCAGAAACAGGTCCATATGAAGAGGTTACTGGACAAGATAATGTACCATCTGCATTCAGCTATTTTGAAAATATTTTTTTCTTTATTTTCTTATGGTTGTTTGCCTGCCATGGGCTATGGAGTTGATTCAGCAAAATTAATCAACATGTCCTAAGATAGAAATACACAGCTCTTTGTTCAGAGTATGAAAATTATGCCTTATTGGCAGGGATGCAGTAGAATGTCAGACTGCCGCATGCTGCTAAGCATCAGTGAATATTTGACAATGTTTATTTGGCTAATCCTCCCTTTCCTTAAAACGCTTTGGGAGTAGAAGGGCCAAAGACAAACCTTATGCCAAATTCATCCTTTGAGCTTAAGCTAAAAATAGCCCACAAAGCGTTCCTGGAATTGAAATTTTGGCTGCAAGAGATCCCAAAAGGATCCACACTCCAGTGGTGGATTTGTTTTATTTAGTTCCTCTTCAAATATTTCTTTAGTGTATTCAGGATTCTTCTATAATTTATTTTAAAATGCATACACCTGCACTAGAGTTGCACAGGGATGCACAATCAAAGAATCCTCTCCTCTAGGAGTGATTTTTAAGAGAATCACAGAATCTCAGGAGTTGGAAGGGACCTCGAAAGATCATCTAGTCCAACCCCCCTGCCAGAGCAGGATCACCTAGACTAGGTCACACAGGAATGTGTTCAGGTTGGTTTTGAATGTCTCCAGAGAAGGAGACTCCACAACCTCTCTGGGCAGCCTGTTCCAGTGTTCTGTAACCCTCACAGTAAAAAAGTTTTTCCTCATGTTCACATGGAACCTCCTATGCTCCAGTTTGCTCCCATTGCCACTTGTCCTATCATTGACTATCACTGAGAAGAGCCTGGCTCCTTCCTCCTTAGACTTGCCCTTTACAAATTTATAAACATTATTGAGGTCACCCCTCAGTCTCCTCTTTTCCAGACTAAAGAGACCCAGCTCCCTCAGCCGCTCCTCATCAGGGAGATGCTCCACTCCCTTGATCATCCCTGTGGCTCTGCGCTGGACTCTTTCAAGCAACTCCCTGTCCTTCTTGAACTGAGAGGCCCAGAATTGAAACGTAATGACTTTCTTTTCCTCTTTGCGATGTGGAAGACAACTCCAGAGTTAGGGTTACTACCTTGTATTTTGGGAATAATGCTTCAGTTTGTTTTTGAGTGGTTCTTATATAAGCTCTACTATTTAATAAAAAGATTTTTGCAAGTGGTCCCAATATGAATTTCTGAAATGCAAGTACTAACGTGGATTTGATTGGAAAAATGGAGTCTGATCTCAACAATGTGGAAAGAAATGCTCGGAAAATAGGAAGAATGATGTGGCAAACTTAATTATCAGGGCAAACATAACTGAGATTAGAATCATTCTTGCATCAGTGCCTACATCAAGCTCTTTTCTATCTGTTAAATGGTGATTTGTAATGGAATGAGAAATGCTCCTTGGACAATGGAATTATTTTTCATAGAGCAAACTAAAAATGTTCACTCAAACAGTTATTTTTCAATTATTTTGTTGTGAATTAAAATTAGTTAATGCTTTCATTCTCACCTCAGGAGAAATTTTTACTGTTATGCCTTGGTTCTTGGTCAGTTGGCTAGCCAAGGACAAATTAATGCAGTAGTTTCCAGATTGCACCAGTGTTAGTAAGCAGAACCAACAGCTGGTAATTTCTCAGATTTCAGTTGATGTAGCCTTTTTATCTACGCAGTGCCCCTCTGTGAGGTATTTGAGGGTTGTTCACCAGAAATGAGAGAAAGCCTGGAAGGCAAGCTCTCAGTTGCATGGTTAGTTCTCACTTCTGCTTGACAGATCAACCAAACTTTTCATGTGCAATGGACTGGGAAGGAAATGGGATTCAGCAGTTAAAGCAGCATTACAGTAAGGTGATTCCAGAGCTTGTCCAGACACTGCACTACAGGCCCTTACTTTCTTTTTGGCTCAATAGAGAGCAAACCCCATTCCTCAAGTATGGAGCCAAACAACAGAAACAGGCACAGTATGGGAGAGGAAACTAATATTTCTGCATCCCATGAGCACACTCTAAACAAAGAGCTACTATAGAAGCCAGCATGCAACCACAGCCATATTTCCTTTGGTACACTGTTCTGAAAATACCTATGGATTAGGGCACGAAGAAAAACTACGTAGAAAAAAGCCTACTTTGTGGATCTAGAAGAATTTGATAGGTTCTTCACTACCTTGAGTGCAGTCAAGGCACCCTCCTTCAGCACCTCTGGGACTTGCCTCACTAAACAATCGCTGTAGGCAGACGTTACATCTCCAGAGGAGCAAAGGAGAGGGAGTTGGAGTAAATAAAATCATATAAAATAAAACCAGTGCCTAAAGGAAAAGTTAAGAAGTGTTTAACATAATGATATGATCACCACAGCTTGCAGTGTTTCAGTATTCACTGGGTTTTGGTTTTTCTTTTCAATGCCCCTCCCAGAGAAGTAGTATCTTTGTCTGGAAGCCACCTAGGTGTCACATTAAGAGCTAGAGCAATTTGGCAGAAAATAAACCCCCTTGCATTCCAGCTTGTCCTCAGATACTAGACGTGCTGGGGGAGGCTAGGCTTAGATTCTGAGTGATAGCCAATTCGGCACTATTTCAAGATGGAGTGTGAAAGCTACGTTTTTTGTGTCACTATGGAGATGAACAAGATCTCGTTCCCTCCAATCCGTTATGCTTACAGCACTTGAAAATTGCTGTGTTCTTATTCCCTTCTGTGAATAACATCATGGAGTATCTTCACAGAATAGCTCATTGTGTTATGAAATCACCTGCAAAATATGGTGCAAGATGTTCAAAGGGTGAGCTGGAGTGAGGAATCTTTCAATGACGCAAGGCATTGGGGTGACTTCAATGTCTATGTGGTTTTCTTTGGAATAATTGTAAAAAAACAAGTAAAGGAACAGTTTTTTTATTTGTTAGCTTGCCATAGCTAAATTGTCATTTACAAAGTGATCATACCTACAATACTTATCTGGCTTTTCTGGATGTTGAGCTGGTTTTGGTAGGGTTTTTTAGAGCTATTTGTTTTAATCAGACAAGAATATGATTTTGTTCTGGTACGGTTACTGGAATTCTAACATAAAAGGCTCTAATATAGGTATAAGTAACAGCTGTAGAGTGCTAACAATGCTGTTGATATCTAATATGTTTTCTCGTACCTCAAGACTGTTTGAATTAACATTTGGTATTCAAAGCAAAATATGACAAAAATTAGGAGGATAGGTGTGAACAGCATCTTTTTATTATATGCCGTTTTTCACTGTTAATTGGTTGTAAGAAGCATCTGAAAAAAATTTCCTGTGTTTTCAGAATAATGAGTGTGACTCTATTGTGAAGAAGCTAGAAGTCATGACTTACTTATTCTTTAAAATATGTCCTATAGAGGAGTGTGTGGGGAGCGTCTCTGTGCTAGATGCAGTCCAGATAATTTGCTAGTGAGTAAAACCCAGAGGAGCAAATGTTTGTGCTTTGGTCAGAGAGGAAAACAAAGGTGATTCAAACAAAACTGGCTGAGAAATGAAAGGTATGTACTGGCTTTCCTTTTTCTTTTTCCCTCCTTTGTCTCAATTCCTTCGCTTGTTTTTGCCCACATTGTCTTAATACTTGCTTCACCCTTGGTCTGGGCTGAGATGTCTCACAGAGCATAGAACTTGTTTTCAAATACAGACAGTTGCAGCAGTTGTTGGGTAGGTCTGCATGATGTTTGAGGTATTTGGATACAGAGCAGGAGAAAATCCTTACCTAGGCATAGCCAAATCATTAAAATGCCTAGGAAGATGTCTCCCATAGACAAGGCAATGGCAGGAAGGGAGCTGGTGCTTCCAGCACCTTTGCTGGTGCAAAGCAATTCAGGGATCCTTAGTGCAAACCAGGACTGGTCTGAAAAATGTGGTCTCTGGGCTTGGTTTATATCAAAATAGCAAAATTAAAGCAGAAAACGGAAAAGGGAAGAAGGGAAGGGAAAGGGAAAGGGAAAGGGAAAGGGAAAGGGAAAAGGAAAAGGGAAGAAAAGGAAAGAAAAGGAAAGAAAAAGGAAAGGAAAGAAAAAAAGGAAAGGAAAGGAAAAAAAAGAAAGGAAAGGGAAGGAAAGGGAAAGGAAAGGGAAAGGAAAGGGAAAGGGAAAGGGAAAGGGAA
>NW_010157942.1:4946-11967 GCF_000695765.1 Mesitornis unicolor
AAAGGAAAGGAAAGGAAAGAAAAGGAAAGGAAAGAGAAGAAAAGGAAAGGAAAGAGAAGAAAAGGAAAGAAAAGGAAAGAGAAGGAAAGAGAAGAAAAGAGAAGAAAAGAGAAGAAAAAGAAAAAGAAGAAAATGTTTAGCAGCTGAGTAACTGGGACAAAGGGTATGACTGCACTAAAAAAAATGTTTGCTAGGATCTGTCTCTGGCCTCTAAGGAGAGAAAGTGCATTCAAAGCCATATTTGTCCAGATAAAAGAGTCCTCTTAAAAGTCAGAATACAAGGGGAATTGTAATTCCTCCTACACTGCTAGAAATCTGAACTTCAGAACTGAACTGAATCCTAAGGAAAGAAACAAATTTGGAAAAAGAGAGACTGCTTACCCATGAGTGCTTAAGAACAAGTGATCACACTGCGAGGCAGAGACAAGATGGGTCTGCTCAACAGGGAATAACATAAAAATATTTTATGAAGTACACTTCAAGGGAAAGAAGCTCAGATGAAATTACTAGCATCTATGATTATTTTAGAAACTTGCGACTGGCAAGTGATAATTATGAGATTTATAGTCAAAACATGTGTGTGCTTAGAGTCCAGGATTACATCAATTTTTCTTTTTTGATTAAATTTTGGGGGAGGTTCCAGAAGTCTGTTTTCAATTCTGTTTATCCTCTGCCTAGGGAAGACTGAATTTTTGCTGCTTTACTGTTTGGTGACTGATGTTCCAAGCCATTTTAAGATCATATTCTTCTGATATGAGATCCTGCTTTTGTCATACTATTTAGAGCTAGGCAGTGATACATTAAGGCATCTATTTCCTTGACACCTGATAAGAGTTCCACAGTATTGAATGTGTCCAACCCCAGGTACAGAAACAGAAAGACAGATAATGCCAGGAAAAGAAAAGATATAAAGACAAAAGGAAGATACAGCTGACCACATAACTTATCACTTGGTCTGGAAAGGAAGCAGCAGGGACCTGTTATATATGTACCAATAGATGTATTTTGTTTTTGCAAAGTCCAGATTTTCTCCAGCATCTCTTAATTGTTAGAATAAATATGCCAGATTTTCTTGCACTTTTCAGACTTTTAAAGATACTTCTTTAGAAGCAATACAATGGCATAATTATAAAGAAAGACAGTGTCTGTAACTTTTCAGAAAATACAGCTCTGCAGATTTTTATTGTTTGTATTGTTGAAAGTAATCTTTAATCTTAACTTAAAATAAATAAGAGTTAATATTTCAAAACCATTTTTAAAACTAATTGCAGATGCATGGCTGTGTCTTTGACAAGACTTCAGACAAGACCTTTTCTTGGCCCCGGTGCAGTATACTCCTCCCAGCCTGCCCACTGTCTGCAGCAGTTCAAGCGAGCAAGGTGAAAACCACATGGGGGATAATATCAGCAGATCCGAGTCTCCACTTAGCTGTGCAAATGAAAGAAGCTGCAAAGCTGTGTCCAGTTCTGGGCTCCCCAGTTCAAGAAGGACAAGGAACTACAGGAGAGAGTCCAGCGCAGAGCCACTAAGGTGATGAGGAGACTGGAGCATCTCCTATATGAGGAAAAGCTGAGAGAGCTGGGTCTGTTTAGCCTGGAGAAGAGGAGACTGAGGGGGGATCTCATTAATGCTTATTAATATATAAAGAGCAGGTGTCTTAGGTGGATGGGACCAGACTCTTCTCAGTTGTGCCCAGTGACAGATCAAGAGGCAATGGTCACAAACTACTAACACAGGAGGTTCAACTTAAACATAAAGAAAAACTTCTCTAATGTGAGGGTAACAGCACTGGAAGAGGCTGCCCAGAGAGGTTTTTCAGAGGTCCCTTCCAACCCTGACCGTTCTTATGATTCTGTGAGAGTTCTGTCCCTGAAATTCTTTGCACAGGGGCTGGTACTGGGCCTTTGCAATCCCATTTGCAGGATCTAAATTTGCAGTGCAGCATGAGTATGCCACAAAACGTTCACTTCCATAAGTTCACTTTTACCTTAAGTAGTCTTGTCAGAAGCCGGTAAAAGGTTTTTTGTACTCAGAGCCACAATGATTACAGAGCTTTTGCATTTGAGCCTTTGTTCAAAAAACGTTTTTGAGAAACAGTGTATCCATAATCCCCAGGCTCCATCAGCAAAGGACTTTGAAGAAAACAAAAATAAATCTCACAGTAACAGAGGTCCAGAATACTATCTCAGTATAAGCAACCTCCAGTTAACAAAGCTGACTTGAGTGGCAAGATTAGATCTTTAAAATTCTGGAGCATAAGACACCTCAAACTGTGATAAAAAAGAATTAGCAAGTATTGTCTTCATGGACTGAACAACAAGATCACACCCTGGGCAGATAGGAAGTGTACTAGACAGAAATACACTAATTTTAGGACACTCCAGCACTTGATCGATGAATAAGCTGTTCCTCAATGCTCTCTGTAATGCCTTTGTGGTTTTCCTTTAATCAACATCAAATTTAGGACAAACCCCTCTACCACTAAAATCAATGGAAGTTTTATCAGGAGAGCTAATCTCACCTTCAGGCTTCCATTTGATTTTTTTCTTTCATTTATTTCCTTTATGTTTTGTCTCAAAGCACACAATGCCAGTGCAGCATTGGTCCAACCATTCAAAAGCATTCTTTATATAGTCTGGTGGTATAGTTTTATAATTTAGAAACTATGAACATAAAGCTGAAGCTATTGTAAAAGTAAAAAAGAGAAATATTTTCCATAGCAATGGAATGTTTATTTCTATTGCATCTCCAGTCTGATGATCTCGGGACACTTCTACTTCTGATAAATGAAGGAAAGTCACTACTATTGCTCCCTGACACACCTGGAAAATATATTTTCATAACCAGGTTGTACCAGATTGAATTTGAGCACAGGAAAGGTGTAGAAAGTATTCTATTTACTTATACCAATAGCTGTTGTTGGTAAGATACAAAAAAGATATAGATGAAATAGTACAGAGCTAAAGTCAAAATCATAACCAAATCATAAACCAAGGCTACAATTTCCTACCAGAATGACAAAAAAGAGTCAAAAGATGAGACAATGTACACTGAAAAGGTAAGAATAATCAGTAAATGTGAGGGGCTAGGATATTAGATGTATGAGAGGATCTATGATGTTGCAACAGAAAAGATGTGAAGGATAAGACTTCTGAAAAACAAAAAACATACATACATACTGGAGAAGAGATAATGTTAGCTTGGTCAATTTTGCAGAACTTTCTGTAGATATCTGAGTAATAGGACCACCAAAAAGAGGAAAAAATATTTAAAAAGAGAAAAGTGAACTTAAACTATTTCGTCCATGATTACAGTAAGATTAATTGGGCAATGTTCAATAAAGATGGACATTTTAACTTGACTCCCTTTCACAGTAAGAAGGTGGAAGGGATCATGAGTGTGCTCTGCAACAGTATACAAGAGGAAGAAGTGTGTTTATTTCGCCCATTTATTGATACCTTGAACCCTGGAGGAACTTTGTACAGCTCTAAGTCAGGCCCCTAAGCTGTATATGCAGAGCAAAAGGACTTTGGAAGTGTGATCTACAAAGAGTAAGAGGCTGGGGTGGAAGTTGCCTAAACAGTTCAATAGGAAACACTAAAAGCAAAGGAATTTCTGAAATCCTTGCATATGATGATATTCTAGGCTAAGAAAGTTAGCATCTAAGTTGTTGCATCCTGAAAAACTAGGCAGAGGTTTCCATCTAAATATACCAAATATGTAGAGAGATAACACATTTATTTGAAACAGTACTTCTACAAATGCAAATGGTATGAATTTGCATAGCTTGTAACTCAATTTTATAGAGCTTTAAGCTGGAGAAAAATGTAACAGAAAAGTTAATGGAAGCATTTAATAAAGGACAATGAGCAGGCACCATAAAACTAAGCACGAATGGACCTTAGAGATCTGTATGCAGCAGCTCACTCAGTACAGGCAGGATTCCTTAACTGTAGGACATTTAGCATAATACTATTATGCATAAAATGGCCCATACACATCCTAACAAATCACCAGCAAGTTATTCTAACTTTCACTGCAAGATAGTTTTGAAAACTTTGGTAGGACTTGTAAGGATTCTGGGAGCCTAGAGGAGATGTTTTAGATAGACATGTAAGACGATGGCAGATGTCTAATTGCCCTTTGTAAGGTAAATAGCAGCTGTGGGAAAAAGTTAATTTGTGATCTCCAGCTATCCATGAAGAGCTCCCTTGTATTTCTTTCACACAGAGGGGAGGTCTTTGTCACTCTTGTTGCCTCCTCTGTGCAGAGATGTATTCTGCTTTCCTTGCCATGGAGAAGAGGGAGATCTAACCTCAGTTGTGGAAAAATCAAGCCCATGTGAATGGAACTAGTTGAGGATCAGTCACAAGTGGTGTTCCCTAGGGCTTGGTTTTGTGGCCAGTCCTATTTAACATCTTTATCAATGATCTGGGTGAGGGGATTGAGTGCTCCCTCGGCAAGTTTGCAGATGACACTAAGTTGGAAGGGAGTGTTGATCTGCCTGAGGGTAGGAAGGCTCTGCAGAGGGACCTGGACAGGCTGAATCAATGGGCTGAGGTCAATTATGTGAGCTTCAACAAGGCCAAGTGCCGGGTTCCGCACTTCGGACACAACAACCCCATGCAGCACTACAGGCTTGGGGACGAGTGGCTGGAAAGCTGCCGGAGACAAACAGTCCCATTGACATACGCTGGGCTCCTACTTTGGCTAGAAATTTAACTTTGACTTCCGAGTGTGATCCACAAATAGTATTTGTAGACATCAAGGGAGGAAATGTTTGTTACAAAAATCCACAGTATGTGCCATTTCATCTCTCTCTATGTCATTATATGCACTCACAGATACATGGATACTTACACAGATGAAAACACACACTAAGAAGGGAGAAATCTCTGAAGTAACTTTCTGTAGACATCGAGTGCAGGAAATTCTATTGAAGGTTTTAAATATGTTTCTGAGGTCTAACAATTGCCTAGGATGGTATGTATGTGGCACATTATATAGCTGTTAAGCAAAACAAATACATTTAGGAAAATAACTGTATAGGACTGCTATCAGAGAACAGTAAATACTGATGGAAAACCTGTCCTTTAATGTTTTACAAGGGAGTTATTTGTCACTGTAAGTTATGGTTCTAATAATACTGGAAAGTCGATGTATGTAAATTGCTGTTCCTGTATAAAGTCTCGTTGACTTCAGAAAAAAAATCGAAGAACATAGGTCTGGAGTGACCTCAAGAGGTTGCTGAGTCTATCCCTTGCCCAAAACCAGAAGCAACCACACCTTAAACAGACAGATTTTGTCTAACCTGCTCTTGAAAATTGCCAGTGGTAGATGTCTCTAACTGGTATGGGCAGTCTACTCCAGTGCTTAGTAACTCCCATGAGTAGAAAATTTTTCTGAACTTTTTTAGATTTCTCTTGCTATCATGTAAGTACATGTTTTTTATTTCTTCTCTGCATATGATGAAGAAGTTATGCTTTTCCTTTTTTGCAACTCTTTTTACATCTTCTGTCAGTTTAAGCATCCAAAAGTGAGCAAACAGTTATTTAAATCTTTCAACAGGCACCACTATTTTGTTTCTTTATTGTCTTTCTCTGAATTTCCTTCAAATGATCAACCAGGGATCAATCCAAGGGAGACCTTGGGCTTTTCATGGTGGACTCTGATTTTCTGCTCGTGGCCTAACAGAATTGACACTAAGCTCAGAGTAGAGCAGCTCACCAAACCCATTTCTTCTCCACGAAGGTCGTGCTTTTTATAGAAGAGTATATTCATTATCCATTATGATAATGTCCTGTGCATGTCAGATCATCCTGTGAAACCTTTGGTGGGGCAGAGGGGGAAGGAAAAATTAGGATGAGGCCATTGTTTAAATAGACATTTACAATGTTTTGAAGGCATAATAATTGCATGTGGCAGTGAGTAGATTTAAATCAGAATTACCACTGAAAAAGTGATCCTGTATTATATCCCATAGATGTCACACTCATTCTAAATTGGGTAGTTTTCTGGGGATGATCCCTTCCTTTTTTCAATCTCTCCTTCAATCCCCTCTCAATCCCTTCTTTTTTCCTTTTTGATCCCTTCTTCTTTCCCTTCTTTTTCATGGTGGTGACCTATCATGGTTCCTGAGGCTTACCCCTCTCTTGTCATGTTTTCTTTGGTATCTGGCCAGTGACTGCTGTTTGTGAGCTGAGTATAGCTTTGATTGCTTTATTATTGTTGTTCCTATTTTTGTTGCAATTCATTGGTATTATTATTGTGTCAGTTTATTTTAATTATTAAATAGTCTTTATCTCACCTGACCAGTTCTTTACTTTTAATATCCCAATTCTGTCCCCCATTCCCCCATGGAGGAGGAGGAGCGAGAGAGTGGCTTCATGGTGTTTAGCTGCTTGCTGGGTTAAACCATGACACATAGCAACAAGGAATTTGTCCCTATGTCCCCTAGCTTTTGATTCAGAATACCCCAGCCAAGATAGGGCAATAAGTTCTTCTGAACTCCTTCAACTGAGAGAGTTGATTAACTGCTTAAGATGATCCCATATCCTATAATCCCTCTTTGTTCAGCACTATGGTTTCATACAAACTACACATATACCTTGTTAAGCTTTCCTCTTTGGGGAAAAAAAAGATATTTTAAACAGAAAATATGCAATGCATTTTTATTCTGATCAGAAAATGAAATACCAGTGTTTTTTGCTTTTTTCTCTATATTACAAAGAGTGGTATGCTGATTTTCTTACCAAAAAGAAGCACTATGTGCAGTAGGCTAATCTGTTTTTAAAAATTGCATACTTATCACCATTCTGCTTTTGAAGCTGTATGAACATTAAAGCTTCTATTATTTCTATTAGCAGAACACAGATAATGCACTTCAGAAAAAAATTAGCCACCAAGTTTGGCTGACAGTTACAGAGGTGATTGTAACTGTTTATGTTTGTAAGAAGTGAATTCAGTTCCTGACAATTAGTCTCTTTGACAATAGAAGAATCCATGTGCCCACCCCCCCCCC
>NW_010157942.1:11998-19591 GCF_000695765.1 Mesitornis unicolor
TTTTCTGCAGTGATGTAGGAAAATTATACATAAGTGGCTTTATTACCAAAAACCCAAAATTTCTCATTTTACACCAGACATATTTACGAGTATATATTATTTAGCAGTCCAAACTAAACAGACTGGAATGAGACAGCATTCTTTATGAGACATGGAAAAAACTAAACAGCTTTTCATAGTTCTTCAGATTAATTCATAGTCCTTTGGGGAAAAAAAATGACGCTGTGAAACTATTCTGAATATAAACATTTTCCTTATAACCAAGCTGTCTTGGCATGTGTAGACAGAAGCCAGTTTGCAATTAAGCATGCAATTTGGGAGAAAAATTGGAAAGACTCAACTGGTTATGGGTTATGATATCCAGTTACTAGTTATCCAAGGTGACCATATTATATGTCTTTCCATAATGCCACTTCTCATAAATTGTTCATAAACCTTGATCTTAAATTACTGCTTATTCCCATCCACTACTTCTACAGGCAAAATTATTTGAGCACCTCCTTTCTTTTATGCATAGGAATTTTTCTCTGCCAGTTTAAATACAATTCATGTATGTTCTTGATATTCCCAGAAATGTCCCCATCAGGACAATTGGTTTTGGCTCCTAAATGATCCTGGTCATACTGTGTGTGTCTGGCTGGGCTGGCAGTAGTGTCAGGACATCATGAACAAAGTATCTTTCCACGCTGTCTGTTTGTTTGTCTGTGTCGTGGTTTAGGCCCAGTGCATAACTGAGCACCACGATGCCCCAAAAAGGGCTAGTCAAAATAAGGACTAGGAGGGCTTCTCATCACTTAAAAAGGTCACAGGCAAAAGGCAGACTCATCATAAGGAATAAAAACAAAATAATTTTAACTTGTTACCAACATCAGAGTAGAACAATGGGAGATACAAACAGATCTTAAAATCAAAACACCTTCCCCCCACCCCTCCCTTCTTCCCGGGCTCAGCTTTTGTTCCTGGTTTCTTCACCTTCCCCTTCCCCCTTTGCCTTGAGGCGCAGGGGGATGGGAGTGGGGGTTGCAGTCAGTTTCACACCATGTCTCCTCAGGAGTAGGAAGACAGCCCAGTCTCTCTCTCTGTTTCCACGTGGCGCACCCTTTCCATAGGGGAAAAAGTCCTCAAAAGTTCAATATGGATCTGCCCACAGCTGCAGTATCCCTCACACACGAACTGCTCCAGCACACACTGCCCGGAGTCACAACTTCTTCAGGAGTAGCCACCTGCTACTGTGGTCCTGCCCCACCGGTGAACTCTACGGGCTGCAGGCCAGTCGACCCGGCTCTCACCATGGGTTGCAAAAGAGGAACCTGGGCTCTGCATCCTCCTCCTTTCTTTCCTTCAACCGACCTTGGTATTCTTCAAAGTTATTCTCCTAGGGCCCCACTGCTTTCTCCACTGCAGGGCTCTTCTGATGGTTCTGGAGTTCCCGGCTCTCTCTCTCTCTCTTCTTTTGGGATGGAACTGCAGCAGGGCTTAAGCTTAAGTTGTGGTTGGGGCTGGCCAAGGGGGCTGTGCCATCTGCACCTGGGGCCGCACTGGTCAGGGCCGGTGCAAGAGAGAGAGAGGCATGGCCTACACCCCCCTTAAATACATGAATTCGCAGGGGTGCTGATTGGCTTGGCCCTGAACAGAGGTGGGTCTGACAAAGGAAAAGGGGGAGCTTTTCAGGTAGTTTCTTAAAGGGCAATCTCCATAGCCCTTCCTTCATTACCAAAGACACAACCAAAAACCCCTCACAGAAAACCCAATACAATCTGTCTCATACTATTTGTTTGTCTGACATCTGTGCACATCTACAGAACTGCCAAGGTCCATGGAGAACAGGTGTATATGTATTCCCATTTTTATTGTGGACCAATCCCTGCCATAAGCTCTGAGCAAACAATGCTACTGCATGTTATTGCTTTAATGGCACAATTTTGCCCTCAACTATTTATTAAAAGAGAAATTTAAGGGTTTAAACAGTAAATGGTACAATATATCAATAACTAAATTCAGCAACAAACTATGTTTCTGTAAGAGTTTTAACATGTGAATTACCTGAATTACATCTTACAATTTCATTGTTCTGTTTGTCTAGTTGTTTTTTATCTTGTGAATAGCTGTGATATGAACATTTTTGGAAGAGGTCTTTGTGAGTATTTTTGTGGTATAACTGCGTGCCTGATTTTTTTACCCCAAATGTCTGCTCAGTTCTTTTTGTAGTGTTAATGTATTAACATTTGAAGATTTTTCAGCATTAACTTTTAAATGACATCGTAAGTAATTTATCTTAGAATGCATGCTTAGAAGTAGTCAGTTGTGCAATCGCTTTATTGATGGTGTTTTGAAAGTCTTCCAGAAAAACTCTTTGCATTGTTATGTAGTTCATCCTGATTGTACTTATTTACACTAAAAATATTTCCTTGGGTTCCACAAAAGCTGCATTTTAGTAGTTGGCATCTTATTATCCTTCATTGGCAGTAATAATACATAAAGGATAATGATGCTCATGAAAATACTATAGCCATTAGCACAATTTAATTATTCAGGTAAGTACAACAGAGCCATTAATAAGACACTGTAGCGACATCAAACACCACCCACAAAACAGGAACATTCAGTTACATTCCCTTGCAGATTTATCAGAATGAAGCCTTATTTGTGATAAGAAAGAAAAATATTGAACACAACTGTTTAATTGCAAAGCAAAAGTGATTTCAAATTAGGACAGTCAATCTAATTTGTGAAACAGGGCAACATAGTAAAATATTTTATTATTTTTGATTTATTTTCTATGTAACTTCTATTAACCCCATAGCAGAAAAATTTCCAGGGGCAAGACAGACCTTTATTAGTCTCAGGTTAAGATTTTCTGCTTTAGAGGATGAATACCAATGAACTCTTAAAAAAAGAATTAAAATAATCAATATGCCTAAGTGAATGTATGCACGATAGCTGCAAAAGGTTTATTAGAATAGCAATGCTATTCTATTTAAGAACCTAGAGACATCTTTGGGAAGATGAACCTGTGTCAGATGTGAAAAGAAGCAAAACTGTTAAATATTTTCAAGTATTTAATGAAACTACTCATCTGAAACAGGCTTGCTAAATTATTTATTGAAAATCTAATTAGTAAGTGTAGCTTTAAGAGCTTGGCTTTACTCTTTCGGAAGTGACCCATATATATATCATACAACAGGATATCAGAAGAATTTGAAAAATTGCAGAAACTGCTTGGAGGTATTAAAGTAGTGATTTCATCTGTCCATGTTGTAACAGCTGCATAATTTCTCTCTCATTTACATTACTGGGAAGGCAATAAATTTTGTAAGTTAAGAGGCAAAAAATTTATAATTTCTCCTGTTCCATGAAAGCTCAGGTTTTTTGCAATTCATGAAGGACAAAGTGCCTCCAAGAAACCAATACTAGGCACCACTGACGTGATTTCCTTCTCTATTTACCAACATTTTTTCATAAAGTAGTATTTTATGGGCTACAGTTTGTTGTCAGAAGTTTCTCACTTTCTGAAAGCATGAGTTCATGCAGACAAACATGGCAACGGGTAGCTTTTACTGGTGATGGACTTGGTCTTCCTAAAGTTACTGTGATACATGCAATGCTGGTAAAGGGGAGAGTAAAAGTAAAGTATTAGTCGTGAGACCTGGTGCCAATTAGTATTGCTTGATAAAAGATTAGAACTGGGCTGAAAGAGGGTTATTTTCCTCATGAAAACTGGACTTGATATGTTGCCTTTTCCTGTCCTTTTTCTTACCTCTTGGGAAAAAAGGGTTTTTATGTGCATGTGCATGGCTATACATGTTTGTATGTGAGAGACAGAGAAAGGGAGGAAAAAAGGTATAAAAAGTAAAAATTAGTTGGAAGAGAGATACTTGTCAGAAGTGAGTTCTGGGAAAGAATCTGAAAAAGCTAAAAAAGCATAGGTGGCTAACTGAAGGGTTTTTTCTACATTCCAGTAGATGCATCATTTGAGCCATTAAGTACCAGTGAGAGAATGAGACAATAGGAAGAGAATAATGACTGATCATGATTAAAGCACTGAGTCACAGTCAAGCATCATTAACACTGTCAGGTTACTGTTTCAAGAAAATATTGAATTTCCCAGATATCTAGAGAGGGAGTCATATTATTTACAAAAGATCTTTTATCTTTTCCTTTAGGAGTTCACAGTACTATAGGAGTGCATTAGGAGTTACAGCACTGTATCTTCTCTTAGTAAACTGCATATGTTTCACAGTGAATTTTCTTTGAAAAATGAAATAGATAACAAAAGGAAATAAAATTACGTGGTTGTTTTTTTTTCCCCACAGCTATAGGGAGTCCTTTCACCAGACCAGATTAAAATATTGTAAAGAAAGATTCAGCAATTTGAAGAGTTGCATCTCTCAAAGACTATAAAAGCCATTGGAGCTGTGAAGGGAGATCCAAGCTGGGGACTGAGGTGTCTGTGGTTCCTCAGGGAGACCTGGGGGCCTGGAGAGTGTGCTGGGAACATGCTGCAGAAATCTGAAATAGGCAGCATCTACAAAAGGTCATTTCAGATGGAAGGCAGCTGGGAGTAAGAACAGGGAATGGCCCTATGTCCCCTGTCTTCACAGCCTGTTTAACACAAGTTTACTAAGCTGTTAGCGTCTCATAATCCTCAGCATTACTAGATACAGTGGGGTACCTAATGCAGGGTGATTGGAAAGGGAAAATAGTTCCCAGTTCTTCAGCACCTTACCCCTTTTAGTGCTTACATATAGCTTTTCACAGCCTGTCCTTCCGCCAGGAGAAGAGCAGAAGAAATGTCCATGTTTCTGAAGCCCACCCCTGTGCACAGCTGGATTGAGAAGGGAAGGGAGCACGCACCACTGCATTACAGAAATATGGAGAGAGCAAGTACTACAGCTCCTGCAGCACCTAGAGGAAATATAACTCTCTCAGAATCTAGAAATGAACTTTTCAGGGAGAATATATATACTTTTAAAAGTCAGATTGGAAAATATTAACAGGGTAAAGACGTGCTCCTTGCATGCTAATGCCAATGGGCTGTGCTACAGACCAGCATTTGCTTTTATTTTCCTGTTAGCTACTGCAGGTGTTTTCTTACGCCTGCATTTTCGTGTCCTGCCTTTAATATAATTTATCTGTTTTTCTCTAATTTATTTTTTGTATTTGTCCCAGGAAATGCATTAACTGCCCTGCTGGTTTAATATTTTTTCCTTGCTTCAGGAAGATAGTCTTCAATATTTTGTGCAAAGATTAAAACATTCTGTCAAAGTGCTTGCATTTCTCGTATTTATTAAACGACAGTATTTCTCTGGCCTGTACAGTGCTGGCAGTTTTTGCTAGAAATACATCTTCCATTTGGGAAATCTTAAACTCTAGTACAATAAATGCAATAACAGCCACCGCCAAACATAAGCAAGACAGACAGATAGCAAGTGAGGGAAAACTCTAAGAATCCAGGTACTGTTTTTATATTATGGAGACGGGTTGTGGTTACTAATAGCGTCTAAATCCCACTGAAAGCTCATTATGCCCAGTTAGTTAGGGTGTAGCTCTCTTTCCATTCTTTATATGCAGCAAACTAGATAGTAAAGGATCCATTCTTCCATGTGCTGGGACAATATAAGCAGGAAAGCAAGAGAGCTGATGGCTATTAGCAATAGTATTGCCATTTAAGAATACAAGAGGCTCTCTGAGGAGCTGAACCCGTGTCAAATGTGAAAGGAAAGGGGTTTGTGAAATAATTTCACCCCTAAAATGAAATCGCTGACATGAAATCTCTGAGTTGCTAAATTATTTAGAGGAGGAAAAGCTAGTAAGTATTTTTTTTCTCTAAGAATCTGCTTTTTTTGCCTTTCTTAAAATAATTGCTTCTGTATTTTATGCTCATATATTTTAATTTGAAGGCTTTTTACATCTACAATTTCCAGGTAGAATTTCACCCAGTATAGGTTTTTAACAGTTTCTTTTATAAATTAAATCATATAGTAGGAAATAGTGAAGAGAGACAGCAGATTAAACTTGGAATACAATGCCCAGTAGTAGCAACCAAAGAATTTTTTTTTGGCATGTACATTTAATGTGAAGGAGATCTGCAAGCACTTGTCATATTGACCAGTATGGATGTCTCGACCAAAGTTCTTCTCTCTCTGAATTCATGTAGACCAAGTGGACCTTGCTGAAGTTCTTTCAAATGAGAGGTAAAGTCCAGGTCCTGACTAGAGCAAACTGAAATGTCAGAGGAGAGTTCACGGTCTTACATGTCTGTTTATTTTTTGTATGCTTCTTTCACTTCCATTTGAGTTCCATGAGAGTTGAACTTCTTTGTGGAGACGTGACAGAGCACAAACACAGCCATCAGAAGGTTTTGCTTCTGTGCTTCTCTGGGTTTGAGAACCGACCTCACTGCAGACACATGTTTAAATTCACCTGTTTTTCAGAATTTCCCTAGAGTTTGATAAAGACAATGACAAAACAACTATTACTGCAAGACCCCTTTTTCACTTAATGTAATATTAAGGGTAACAATTGCTTCTACCAATATGTCTTTGTAAATAAATATTGCTTGGGTATGTGCCTTTTGTTTGTGTTCAAACATCAGCACTTGTGACACTCCATTCTTCACAGTTTTTCTTCACACCGTTATGCTAACACATTTCTTGGGTGGGTTACTGCAGTCAAATCTTTTCTAATATGGTTTTCCATCTTCTGTGCAACATTAAACCTTTACACTTGCCCGTAAACTCTCAAGGTTTTCACTTCAAGCCCTAATTACTCATCTCAACTGTCTGCTTGTTGTTACCCTGTCTCTGTAAAATGTGATTGCACATCTAACTGATATGGTGTGGTTATCCACAGAATTTTCAGTAGAATTACAGCAAATAATGACCAATAAACACCTCTGGAAGTATAATTAAAATACAGTTATTTAAACGGAACTGAGTATTCACAGAAGATGAAAGTTAACTCTTGGCAGAATTCTGGCAGATGGGGAGATGTTGCTTAGTATGACTCAAAGTATTCAAAAGGAAAAAATACACTGTCATGGAAGATTGTACATCATCAATGAACAAGCAGTTGTCATTTCTGATAAGCTGGATATCATAGCCATAGTATTAACATAACAGTAGAAATTATTCATAATATTCATCTCATCACATATTCCTTTGGTGCTTTTTTTTTTCCCAAAGATATATTAACATTTTACAGTGATGTTCAGTAAAGACACTAAATAATATACTCCCAGACAAACCAGAACATGTAG
Source organism: Mesitornis unicolor (assembly GCF_000695765.1). Lineage (NCBI taxonomy): Eukaryota > Metazoa > Chordata > Aves > Mesitornithiformes > Mesitornithidae > Mesitornis > Mesitornis unicolor. The sequence continues at coordinate 19,257 of NW_010157942.1, forward strand.
GATTAAAAAATGGTCTACATATTTTTACTTTACTTTTTACTCCTCTTTGAATAATTTGAGAATAGTGTTGTCAGTTTTGGTCTTTGGATCTTTTTATGTCTACGACCTTAATTTAGTTTTTTTTTCTGATTAAAATCCCAAACCAACAAATGCTTAGTTTAGTATGAAAAACCTTAAGGTTACTTGCTTTAAATAAGATATCACAAGACTACTGTAAATGTTTTATAACTAGCACTGGATGAATAACAAGCCATAACATCTACCTTGTATCAGTCTGTCTTGCTATTCTTCTGAATGACCATTTTTCCATTCATTAATGTTCATTAGTGATAAAA
>NW_010157943.1:0-500 GCF_000695765.1 Mesitornis unicolor
TCAGCCAATTTGTAGCCCCACAAAGCTTTTCCTTCTAGGCTTCCTTGCTTCCATGAGAAGCCATCATTTGTCACCAGGTTTTCTCCAGAGCTGCCCAGAGCCTGCAATCAATATGGCAAACGTTGAACTCTAACTCACACCAGAAAGTGACTAGGACTGTATGCTGTTCCTTGATTTTTCCTTCCATGCGAAGTGCTTCCGTAGCCAAACAAAGTTTCCGTATCTAATGTTCCGTGCTTCGCTATCTTGTCCACGTTCTCCTCCAATTATCGTGGCTACTGAAGGAGAACTCTGAAATGGAAACGGTCAAGCAGTTCTTCCACACCAAAGATTCTAGGACAGAAGTCTATTGCTGGCTCTTGTGTTAAGTCAATTTGTAGCCCCACAAGGCATTTGGTTCTAGGAATCTTTTCTTCCCTGAGAAGCCATCGTTTGCCACCAGGCTTTCCCTGGAGCTGCCCAGAGCCTGGTTTCAATATGGCAAACGTTTAACTCTAACT
>NW_010157943.1:710-1004 GCF_000695765.1 Mesitornis unicolor
ACTGTTGCTGGCTCTTGTCTTTTCTATTAAGCCAATTTGTAGCCCCACAAAGCTTTTGGTTCTAGGCTTCTTTCCTTCCGTGGGAAGCCAATGCTTTCCACCAGGCTTTCTCTGGATCTGCCCAGAGCCTGGCTTCAATATGGCAATCGTTCGACTCTAACTCACACCAGAAAGAGGCTAGGAATTAAAGCTGTTGATGGATTTATCCTTACATGCGAAGTCCTTCTGTAGCCAAACAAAGCTGTGGTCTGTAATGTTCTGTTCTTCACTATCTCGTCCACGTTTGCCTCCAAT
>NW_010157944.1:0-40983 GCF_000695765.1 Mesitornis unicolor
TTTATATTTTATATAAATATATTTATATTTATATATAAAATAGAATCCCAATGATTATTCTTTAATACATTAAACTTTAATCTGCTGCCCTAGAATAAACCCACAAGAACTCAGTGAACACAAAAAACCCCCAACAGATAACCTTGAAGGAGTAATACACGTTGCTTTTGTACCAGAATATAGAAGGCTTCATATATTAGATGAAATTATGAACTGGGTAGAAAATCTCTCTATACCACCCCACAAAGAGGCAAAATACCTGTCAGATGCTAAAGCTTAGCAGGACACTAATTATATATTACTCATTAGCCATCCCACAGATCTGTTATTGCTTCCTCTTATGGAAAGTTGTTAAGGACTGTCATGTTCTGAAGCTTGGCAGTCAGAAGATGACTCACTTGCTTTGAGACAAAACATTATTACCAAAATATATTGCCTGTTTCATGCAGACATTGTAATCACCATTGTATTTGAAAAAGGAAAACAAGGAAAAGGAATTCGGCTTCTCTTCCTCTGAGTCCTCCTCACACAAAACTCAAACCACAGGGGTGGCAAGGGGTGGGGAGTGAGGAAGGGGAAAAACAAATACTAAAGCGGTTTCTATAATGAAAAAAACTCTTACTTCAAAACAGACTGCACAACATTAACATGCTACAGGATGATCACAGGAAAACACAGCTTTAGAGAAGATAACACATCACCAATGCCTTGCACACTGGCATTCGTTTAACATCAAAATACCAACATAAGAATACAAATGTTTGGAGAACCCACTTAAAATTATACAAGAGTGGATTCGAAAAGAATGTCGTTAACACATCTTCATCTACATAACAAGACAGATAAATGTAAGAAAACTAATGGGAGTGATGAAGCAGGGTCTGTAACTCAGAACAAGGAAAATTCAGAGTTTAACACTGTTTAATAGTTTTTCCTTTGTGTAACTTAATGGAAAAGGTGAATTCAAGTTCCCATATAAGCACTCTGCTGAATGGGGCAGAGGAGAGTCTCAATTACATCCCAGATTCAAAAAGAATTTGGAGGAAGTTGACAAGAAGTCCAGTTTCAGCGTCTCATTTTCTATTTAAGCATGCAACCTTTTCAGCTGCATTGAACTGTGTAACTGTTCACAAAGTTCAAGAAACTGATATAACAAACATTAGCTGCCATCAGAAATGTTTTTACTTAGTGAAAAATTGGGTATTTGAGGAAAAATAGAAATGCTGCAAACCTTAAAAAATAGGCATCCTTCCCAGTTTAATTTGCTGGCCTCAACATGTACTATCAAGCAAAGAGGATCCAAACTCATCAACCCACTCTGCTGCTAAACAGTCTCCTACATCTTGCTTTCATAACAACTGCACTCTTAAGTTACCCTTGTGCTGCCAGGAAACCCTTACAGCTTACACAATCAGCTACACGTATTGCAAGCATAAAGGTTCACACAGGCTGTTCAAAAGGAAAATTAATTCCACTGGGCAGCGTCTCTGACAATTAAATCCACAGCATTTCTTTTTCCCCATTTTGGGCTGAGTTACACGTTACTTATATGCACTTGGATAAAGCCCACAAGTTTGACATGAAAAGCTCAGACAAGGCAGTTCAGCAGCGACACACCATAGCACCATCTGGCACCCTGAGACTTATGAGATTCACTGTCAAATTAAGTTATAACCTGACCTGCCTTTCTTACAGCCAAGTTTTGGCAAGGTTTACACAATGTTTACCTCCCCTCTGAAAGAATGGTATAATCGAAGATCTTGCTTCATTTTAGGACCCGAGACACTTTCCTCACTTCCACAAGAGCTCATCATAGCACGCTAAAGAACTAAAAACCACACTTAACCCTCTGTACCTCCTCATCGATAGTAAGAGCTCCCCCAACATTCATTCCCTAACCTGCCCTTGAGTCAGTCATGGCACAAAGGCTGGCTTTCAGCAATGCTGCACACACTCAGGAGTAAGACTCACATCTTCATACAAGAATAATTCCAATTTTACCTGGGACAGTGTCAAAACTTATTAAAAGAAATTAAAACTTAGTGTTATATTGCTTTGTTACTTATTAAGGATAATACTCAGATACATCAAAATTTTAAAACACTTCATATTAAAGACCATCTAGGAAGGGATGAGGTAAACTTGCTTATAGAAAACAAACATCAGTTTTCAAACACCACAGTGTTAGTAAGAACTAAGTAATTATAGATAAGTCTTTTAACTGATGTTATGTTAACAAAGTCACTCCTGAAATAGGAAAATTTAGAGTCTTCCTACATTACTTTCACACAACAGATGTGCAGTTCATCTATTTAGGTTTAAAGGATAAGAGAGCACCATAAAACTACGCCTGAAATGACAAAATCCAAACCCACAACTGATTGTCAGACAGTAACAAAGTCCAATGGAAAATACATTGTTCTAACAAGGTTAAAAAGCTGACTTTAAACTTAATGAACTACTTATGCCACAAATGCATACTCTATAAAAGCAATTTAATACCTCCCAGAAAACAGTGCTGCTATTTAAGCAAGTTTCTGCTCAACCAATGGACAAGGCAAGCGAAAAGCATCAGATGCTACACATGATTATGAACTTTAGAAGAATGCTAACAAGCACAGGTATATTTAAGCTATGTGAATTCAAATACGGAAGACCAAACAGATCACACCCCAGGTACAAGCACAGCGCTAGCGGAGAGAATGGTTTGCTTTCCTCAGGTCAGAAATCAGCACTGACTTCTGTGTTCAGTTACTGCTCCTTCCACTTGGGAAATCTTCAAGAAGGAAAACACCATTTGAACTGAACACCTTCCTGTATAAGCTCCTTGCTACCCATTTATAACAGAATAAAGTTGTGTTGGTTTGTTGTTTCTGTGTGGTTTGAAATGTGTTTGCAGATTAGGTCCTCTCAATAGTTATGAACACCTTCACTTACAGGAATGCAGGCTTTTTGTTCTGATGCAATACAGGCAAAGAATAACTTTTTGTTTTTGCTTTTTTAAGTTTTGAAAACAGCAGTTGTATTTTTTAATTTTTATTTTTTTTTTACATAAGAACTTCAACACAAGAAGCAACATCTGTCTAATCTCACAAAGAAGAGTAAATAAAACTTACAATGACTGAAAAGGTTCATTGCTTTCTACAAAGTTACTCATTTTGATTAACCTATTTTACTGTAGTATGTTGAAGAGCTTTAAATTATTAAGAGACATAGCTATTAGTGAAAGGAATAATCTAAATGTTTGACTGGAGATCTAACTGAGCACTTTATCTGGTCCTACTCAAGTCCTCAGAAAGCTCTGCAAGATGCTTTACCTTGCTGACTGTTGTTTCTTACAGCAAAAACCACCGCTCATGTGTAATTCCTCTTATTCTCATGAAAAAATATTGCAGGCAAAAGGCACAATCATTCCTAACATTTTCACAAAACAGAAAGAAATAACTGGATACTGACTCCTACTCTCTATATCTGCTACCGCTCCTTCCACTCACGCAGAAGTTGTTTTCAACTAGACTAAGAGAGCTCATATATTTTCATTAATCAGAGGACCAGGAAGCTTAAAGTCTTATTGCCATAAAATATTATTTGTTATCATGGCGGTAGACAAGAGATCCAAAAATACATTCCACTATCTTAAGTGAGTCCGAGTGAATTCTATAGCTTAAGCAAAACTGCCTTTGCTTCCCACAAAAGGCTCTTTATCTCCTAAGGAAACCACATCCCTGGAGGTATTTAAAAGGTTGTAGTGGATCAAATACTATAAAAATATATATATATTGGGAAGTAATCATGCATCAACAGAATTAGACAGGATGATTTAAAACATCTTTCCTCACCCATAATTTCCACAACTGGTTTTTACAGATTGATAGTAAGCCAAATACAGTCACCCACACAAACTTCAACTCAAACTGCCGTACATTATTTTTCATTTAATTCAAGGATACGGGAGTCATAATCACACGACATAGCAGATACTTGTTGCTCAACTTCAAAGAAACCAATTTAATTTACAATCCAAGTCAAAAATACTTGGAAGTTTACCAGACATCTGCTGTGCAGAGACAGGTGCAAAGAATTCAAGAATATTGGTGCCATTTCACTCATGGCAGTGGTGCTGGGACCATCATTGGCCACCACTGAAGAGTCCTCAGAAAGTCTCTCCCTGTCAGAAATGCCACAGGGGAGCAGGCACCTGAGGAAACCATTCCAACCCTGCACATCCCTGCTCCTCTCCAAGAGCAGCTTTTCCAGATTTTAGCAATTCTCTGCCTTCTCAACTCATTTGCAGTGAATAAATATAATAGCTTGACCAGTTTCTAGCAGATGGAAGTTATTTAAACCACTGATTTACTTGGTTGGACAATTCTGATACCCAGCTCCCTTCCTCTGAACAAGGCCATTGACTGCTGAGCTTAAATTACTTCATGCCTTTTGAAACACAAATCATCTTACCTTTTACCTTCTTGGTTTACGATCATGTATGAGAATTACTACCATGAGAAGAAAAATAAAGTAAAATGAGATAAAGAGGCCCCAGAACTGTTTTTCAAAGCAAAGGCAGGCCAGGACTAGCTCTGTTTTTCAAATGTGAAGTTACAGGCTCCCCTAAAAATAGGTGTTACATTTTCAAACAAGAACTAAAATTCTGTCCCTGGCTCAACTGCTTCATTCACAGTTTTTCTTTTTGGATCTCAATGCTATACAAAGGGAAACTGACCAGTAACTTAATTATGTTGCATATTTACATTTGCTACTATTTTACTAAACCAAATCAACTGCAGTCCAATCCTTCACTACACATAGTTCATCTGTATCGTATTTTCCGCAAGCCATATTCCAAAAGCCAAGGGCATCAAGGGTGCCCTGAAGCAGAAGATACCCCCATAGAGTGCAAGGACATCTACCATCTATTTTATCTGGGAAGCATCGGTGCACATCAATGCATCACTGAATTGCAAAGTATTATCCACAGGTAGAAAAAAAACCCAGATAGATATCTTTCTCTCTCTCTCTCTCAATACATATATTCTGACCAAGAGATGCTGTACTACATCCTTTTGTAAGAGTACCAGAAGAGCTTAAGTGATTAAGACTCCCGGTTGTATTAAATATCTTCGCCAAATCACACTACACAAGTGTAGTGCACTAGAAAGAGAACAGCCTTTGCTGACTTAACCATATCCACAAGCAGAAAATACATCTACCCCAAATAACCTTTTTGTTCCCATTTTGACAGGAGGCTATAAGAGACAAGCTTTACATAAGCATCTCAAACTATTTAAAGCAACATGCTTACTATTTAGAGAACCACAATCTAAACGAACTTCATGAGCCAGTACTTAACCTACTTTAGCCAGTGCAGGCTTGACTCACAGGTTACCCTCCTGGCGTTGTCAGGGACTCCTGAGATCACTGCTTTACCTTGCACATGCTGAAACAGCAGCCCTGAAGAAAGCCTAATGCAATGAGCGGCTACTTCACTACGCTACTCGTGCGCGTGATACTCTTTTCTATGTCCGTGCTTGAGTTCTACTTAGAGCAGTAACACTGCATGTGCACTTGGGAACATTAATCTACTTAGTTCTTGTTGTCTAGAAAGTTTCCAGGTATGCTCTGTTACATATAGTAACAATAGATTTGCTCACTTTGATGATGTTACAACAAAGAATCAAGGAGACTGCTTCCGAGTTGCCCAATGAGGCCACAGCACGGCTACTTCATCTTCCTGTGGAGATACTGACCATTACACTGACCTTAAAGAGTAACAAAACAAAATGAATGCTTAAGAGTTCTCTGATAACAACCACAAGCTTGTTATTCTGGTTTAGATACTTAAATAAAATAATTTGTAACAAATTTCACCCTTGTACCTATTCACATTGGCTTCTGCCAACAGGCCCAGCCAAAGTAAAATTCAAGCAAGCAGATGCAGAGGTTCTACAAGAGAGATCAGGAGTTACTAAGAAAGCCTCTGCAGGAAGAGTAGAGGTCATCTGCTCTTGGTTCAGTCACAGCTCTCCTGATGTGTTCTGACCTTCAAAAAATACTGCTGCCTCCTCACGTCCTTCAGGGAAATATATCCACTCCCACCATTCATCCTCACTTTGTGTGTGTTTTTAAACTGCTGTGGAAGTCACTACCAACCAGTCCTTCTAGGTGATGCTCACACCCAAGTGATGCTAGTCTTATTTTTGTCAGAGTTGACACATCTTTACGACTCGGATGCTATCTTCTGTGAGAAGCCCTCCTTGCTATATAGATCCACAAGGCCACTACACCACTGTGACCTGAAGTATAAAGTCAAGAACCATAAAACGGATACAGTTTAAGCTCAATTTACTTTAAGGATCAAAGTTACCCAAGTGTTTTGCTGATTCAAGACCTTAAACTCCACAAAAGAAAATAAATCGGGCATTAGGGTGTTTGGAGAAGATGAGGATGTGGAATATTGCGGAGGTCTGAGATAAAGGGTTTAAAAAAAAATCAGATTATCAACGGAAAACAGATCCATTGGTAGTTATCAGTTTGAACCACTGATGCAAAGCAGCAGAAGCCAGACCACGGTGCAGGAGGAAATATCACATTTCACATCCATTGCTCCTGCAGGCCTCAGAGCAGCTGCTCCCTGCCAGGCAGGGTGCCAGGCCACAGAGCTTGACCTGACCTGGTGTGGCACTCAGTACCAAGAAAATCCACTGGTGTGAAATCCAGGTGACTTTAAAGCATTTCTAAGCAGGCAGAAGCACCCTGTGCAAGGAAACCACAACTTCAGTCCCCAGGTTCCTTCACCATTTCATCATGCTGTCTATCTAACCTAATGTTAGTGAATGAGATGCCATAGCACTGAAGAGTTGAAAGTACTCCTTACTTGAGTAAAGCCAGCTATTTCATATTAAGTATTTAAACAGACCAAAGACCACATTAAAGAAGTTTGGGGATTTTTTTTAAGCATGATACCAAGATTTTTTTTTTTTTTGGCAATTCTATGCCACAGCACTGAGGGAGGAACAGGACAAGAATGTTAAACACCAGAAAGACTTCAAACTACAGTGTGGTGTTTGATCTGAAACAGAATAAAATCTCACTGTCACAATAAAACTTGCTTAGGCACTAAAATACACGTGCAACCTCTTGGCTGTTGCCGTCTCACCTCAGGATCGACTGACATAATTCATGAAGCAGAACACTGGAAAACAGCTCAGCAGTTTCCTCTTCAGTAAAGAAACATTTTGATCCTCCTACTGCAGTTACCAGCCTAAATGCCACCTTTATTCTGTGGCAGTCTCTGTGATAGAGTTTCGTAGCTGCAGAAGAGCCCAAGTCTAAAGAGGCTCTTTGCCAAGCAGAGCCATCCTGAAATACCAGATAACCATTGCAGTGAACACCCACACCCCTCGCTGGAGCCAGCTTCTGATTTGGGCAACAGTGAATAAATACTAAGCAGACACAGACACTGGGTTTTGCTGTTCTCCAACCCATACAACTATGCTCGCATGCATAACCAAATGGAGAAAGACACTTTGAGTCCTCAGGGGCCGAAAACAGCTATGATATTTTGTTACCATTTCCTTTTCCACTTGTTTTTACAGCTGTCTTCATGTTCTAGAAGGTCTGAAGTTTCACAAGTCTGTATTTTCAGCTTCAAGTCCAGAAAAAGATCCTTCCAGAATTTAGCACCATGTGTACAGCAGTCTGCCTGATCATCTCTATTTCTACCTAAGTGAATTACTCACTATACTGACTATTAATGTAGTTTTTCCCATGAGAACTGAAGATCTGGCATATTCTGTTCCAAGAGGGCATAAAATCTAAACCAGAGGGCAAGCACAGTAAAGTGTGAAGGTGTGTGGAAGAAAATAAAATCATGGTATATAGAAAGAAACAGTTTATGGTGTTAAGAGCTGCCCAACTTCTTTCCTTCTTTTAAATAAAGGCACAAATTAGAATATTAAAGGGGCAAAAATGGAAGGAGCCAGCCATGAAGAAGTATGGAAACTAAGGACAGATAAGGATATATTAATAATCTGAATTTACTCACCTGTGAGCTCTAAGTTTAAAAATCAATGTCAACGGGAACTCTGCTTTCAGAATTAGACTTCTGATTTTCTAACACTTATATTTAGCTGCTTCAGTCCCTACTAATTTGCATCAACTCAGTACATTTTCCAGAACTCAGCAAAAAAAGAGTTCACCAATGGGGGAAAAAAAAAGGGAAAAATCAAATCAAAACCACTTTTCATCCCCTCCTCCCTCTAAAGCTCCACCCAAACATAAAGCTACTCAAGAACTTCAAGCAGCGCTTGCTCCAGGTTAAAGTACATAAATCACTTAGTTCTGATAAATACTGATCTGAGAGAATTCCCAGCTGAGAAACCCTGAGCAGCTCAGGTAGGTGTTTCAATGCTAGCCTCTCAGGACTCCAGAGCACTGGGAGAAGTGGCTGCAAACCCAAAACTCCCCTTTTCACACTGCTGTAGCTCCAACACCCCACCACTACATAAAGCAAGTCCCAGCCCCTACAGATCCATCACAACATGGGTCAACTAGGACTTAACTTCTTCACAAGCAATATTAATTATCTAATTACTGACTTGGTTTTGAGCACAAATTTGTTAAGTTCAGCTTTTTAGGAAGATTTGAGGCCATCAAAAAAATTGCAAGAAAGCTTAGAACAAAAATCCTTAGAAGAACCCGTTTTTAACATGGGTCTTTCATAAACTGACTTAGAAGTGAATCCGAAATCACAGAAAAAGTATTTTTGGAAACAATACAGAGGCATCAAAACACATGAAAGAGAGGTCTTGCTGAACTTCCCCTTATCATAGTCCTGATCTTCACTGAGCTTTATGCAGATATAGGACACATCCACATCTCCTTCTATGACACTTCAAAACAGTCTTCTGTAGTATTAGCTCAAAATCATTTTGCACAGCAGTAATTTTGTTTAAGTTTAGAGAGCTGTGTTTAGGACCACAATATAAGTGTGAAAGTAAATGCATTTGGCAGGATTTGAGGCATGGGGAGAAGGAAAACTATGAAGAAATACGACTTCTAACAACATAATGGGTAAGCAAGCCGTCATCCTAAAAATCTCCAACATTTCTGGGAAACCTAATTCAATTTTGACGTCAAATGTCTTCTGTATTTGCCTAGTTATTAAACAGATGTTTTCATCAACATTTCGCATGTTTGAAAGCTGATGTATTTTCAAACTATACTTTGTGCCTTTGATTAAATATACAGGAGTATCTTTATTGGAAGATTCTACTCAAACGGCTGAAAAAACCCCAGCAGAACAAACTCTGCTGCATAAAGCACTCAGCTAACCACAAAAACATCATTTCAGAATAGGTGTTACAGGAAAAAGTGATCAAGACTGGCTGAATATTATTTTCATGCACTCTTCAATTCAGCAGCAAGTCTAAATAACTAAAAAGCCTTCTGCAGACATGGGTTATATCAGGTCTGCTCCTTACACACTATTATATGGATTATTGAGAAGGTGTAACATCCAAACAAAGGAAACAATTCTGCCAATCTGAAATATTCCATCTCACCTCTAGAGCCTGAAGAGCGCAAGCAGCAAGTCTAGCCAAGAATGGAGCAGGTTTCAAATTTTACCTTCAGTTTAGATAAAGAAACCTGCATTAGACCACAGAGGCAGTTGAAAGGCAAGTCTACCAATATTTCTGGAGTAGATTAGCAAACTAATTTGAGCAGCGATTAAGACAGAGAAACAGGTTAGATGTGATTAGCAAACCAGTAAACTTGCATCTTAACCAAAACTCAGAACAGAGTCCAGTCATATCTAGAACAGTAAGGGTTTGCCTCTGTGGACACAATCTTTGAAAAATGAGCTGTGTACGTGCATTTGTATTACATGCAAAGTAATAAGTTGAAGTTTATAGGTTTTTTAAATCAGCACTTTTACTTTCCCATGAAGAGGGAGGTAGAACTCTGAGTAATTGGAGTAAAACACTTCTCCATTGAACTGGAACATCTGTTGCTGTATTAGAACACTTTCCATTTCTGACTGCTTATTAGCCAATTTTTTTAGTTAATTCATTTATACAGGGGGTTGCTTGCTCTTATTTGGCTTTATGGAATTAGTCAAACTGCAAGGGAAGGCTTAACCAGACAGATTCGCACCAAGATGACTCAGAAATCACTGTACGCTATTCTCAGGTAACAGTGGTATGACATTTTTGCTACCCTATCTAACCCTCTTCCCCATGGCTTCCTTGCATTTTAAAAATAAGCCATTTTTCTTTGGCCTTTTCTTCATGTATCTTTTCATAGCTTTTGGATCTAGTAGACTGGTCTTCAAAAACTGGGTTTTGGGAGCAAAAAGTGAGTTGCTATGGTGTATAGCACTGGCAAGTATAAGAAGCCTGCTGTACTGCTGAAGTTAATGCATCGGTACTAAACTGGAAGCAAACCTGTAATAACTACAAATTAGTTCAGTTTATCTAGAAATGGCTTTCTGCAACAGCTCCCTTCACACACTGAGGAAAGTAAAATCTCACCCGTGTCATTTTAAAAAAGTCTAACGATGGCCTGTTCCATCGTACGTCCTCCTCCCGTCTGCGCTTTAGCCGGCTTTTCTTTTCATTCAGCACGCAAGGCTGCGAGCGGCATCTCAACAAGCCCTGTCGCCGGCTGAGCTCGGGTGTGGAGGTGGGAGTGCTGTTGGCTGAAGGCAAGAGATTTCCTGTCTCGGTGATGTGCTCCTGGGAGAGGGAGAGGCGGCGCCTTGGGTTAAAGTCACAAGGGCCTCCCGAATTCCAGCGGGTACTCGAGCTTGTGCTTCCCTCGCTACTGTCCACAAACCCGCTGCTGGCAGAGGAAGGTCTGGGTACTGGTGATGTGTTGAAGCTGGTGATGGTGAAGACGTTATTTAGCGACAGTATGTTTTGTGGCAGACTGATGCTTGTGCTTCTCTGCAAGGTTGCACTTCCATGACTGTTGCAGCGTTGCAAGGTAGCGCTGCCACCACTGTTACACCGTCTCTTTGACACAGGAGTCCAAACCTTGGAGTTGCCGGGCTTCCAGGGTGACCGGCAGCGAGCCAGCTCATCCGGCTCCGAGAGGGACCTGCAGTGGCGTTTTGTTGGCGGTGCCAAGGGCTGACCCGAGTTTTCATTAAGGTTTAATTCGCTGATCCATCCTGACACTATTGACGTACTGGAAGGTTCCTGCTGCCACTGCAGACTGCCATTATTGGCAGCATTGGTGCTGAATGGGCACACTGGGAAAGGGTAAGCTGAATTCCTTGTTGTGTCAGTCTGAATTGGGCAACCCCCATTTAAAGCTTTCCAAGGACTCTCTTCTGAAAACAAAAAGAGATATCTCAGTGAAAGATGCAAAGGAAAAATACACAATTCATTTAAACTTAATGTAATTTAAGCTTAATGTAAAACCATGAATCACACTCAAGCTTAGAAGGATGAGCCACAAATATCCAGCTCTTAATCAAAATTTCACACTGTAGTTATTACATAGTCATTTTTTTAAAAAGTAGAAAATTCCAAAAACATGAAGACCAAAGTATTTTAGGAGCCAATCCAGGCACTCCAGTGTACATGTACCTTGTTAAAACTTCTTCCTATATACTGAAAGATTAGCAAGCAACACAGGCAGCTTTCTGGTTAATAGCACATACCACAAGTAAAACCTGTAACAATGAATAACCTAAGGTACAATCAAAATGAATTAAAAAGTAATGTAAAAACCCACCAGGGAATTACATTTTCATTAATAAAAGAGCAGGATAATCTCTTCAGAATGCTGTCCTTCATTTGGCTGTTATGCTTTTCTAGTAAGAACACTTTACTAAAGAAAAGTTTGGGAGATGGGCGTTTGCATTCTGTGGTGTGAAAAGCTTTACTTAAAATTAGAAAGAGTAAAGTTAAATCAGACTGCAGATTGCTTCCTTTTTTGCTCATATTCTAATTGCAGAAAGGGTGAAAAAATAATTCAATGCCTAAAATAAAGCGAGTATCCCTTAAGAACCTCCTGCAAGTCTTACTGTGAATACAGACATAACCCATAGTGCACAACTTCTCATCTGAAGTGGCAATGCTGGGTTAAAAGCAGTTTGACAGCGAAGCCTCTCACTCTTTTGTGAAGTATTTCTTTGAGAACATTCTGCACATTTTACAGCTGTTCCTCCACATTATACAATGAAGTGTAAGAAGAACTACAGCAGACTTTGGATTTGCAAATTGAAAAGCAGCAAAACTGTTGGCCGGTTAACAGTGCTTCATGCTTGGTTAGAAAATTTGCTAATTTAAACCAATTAGCAAAGAACGTTTCACTTATCCCAGCTTTAAAAGAAAGAATATTTAAAATACCAAGTTCTTACCTATGACTAATTTAAAAACCCAGATATAGCCTAAAAATTAAATACTTGTATATTCTTGTAGTTGGCTATCTAAACTAAGTCTTAGAGTAATCAACAGATAAAAGATTTGCTGAGTAGCTTTAAAAGTTGCAAACCCAAATAGCTGTACATGTTCCATGCCCGAAGTATGTCATGGATTATCCTGTTTATTTGGATCTTATTTAAAGAACACCCTATTGTCTCAAAATCATTTAACTGTGCAGACAGCTGGCCTATTCAAACAACATGTTTTATTAGAATTCCTCTGTCCTTCCTCCTCCATTCTTTCAGATGGGTACAACCACATACTGTGCTTTGCCTTAAGCATGTAAGCTCTTCAAGGCAGGGACCATCCATAATTCAATGCAAGGAAAAAAGCCAACACAATGGGATCCAGATAATGTTTGAAACTCCTGGCATCTACTGTAGGACAATTTCCTAGCTTGGATTGGCCTGATTTTTAAAAATCCTTAGGAAGCTTTCTCCCAGGCTGGGAGGTTGGTTTAAAGTTTGCTGTAAAAAAAAGAAAGTCAAGAGCTGCACATGTTTTGACTGTTTACATGGTAATGGCATTTAAGATAAAATGCTGTTTCCCTTTGAAACTTTGCACAAATCAAGATTCGCATTTTACGGGGAAACCTACCGAATAAATAAAAATCCTCCAAACTTAGACACAACAGAACATGCAAAATTTCAAGTCCAGCCCTTTCTAAACAAGTACAGAAGTTTACAACTCAATAACTGGCATTTTTCTTTTTTGCTAGATACAGTTCACTCTTATTTTAACAGGGCCAAAGGGGAAAAAAGTCAAATAACACTGATATGAAGGCACTGAACTTCAGCTTATGGTTTGCATCAAGCTGGATATTCTATGTGGCAAAGCATGTAACAAGGTGTGTAAAGATGTGAGAGCTTTCTGCCAGCTGAGGAACCTGAAGAGATGTTTGGCATGAAAAACAGCATCGCTGGGCTTCTGTACACCATAGCAGATACTGAACAGGAAAAAAGTGTGTTACAAGGGCTTTTACTATGCAAAGCAGATCACAAGTACAAAACTAACAACCAGCTATTCCCAGTATTGTTCAAAGACCAGCTTAAACCAGCAGGCTCTACAACAGCCTGCTCCATCCCCCTCACCTTATTTACAAAAGAAAGGCTGCTTGCTATACCAATTACCTCAGTAAAACACAACTAGGGTTTCTGAAGAACTTACCGTTGATTTCGAAAGGGAACAAGCTGCCACTTTTGTTCAGCTTCTCAGATGAGTACTGAAATTAATCAGAAAAAAGAAGTTTTAGCTGTGCGAAAGAGCGTACACCTCAAGGAAACTGCATGCAGTTTTCAGTTTCCCTATAAGTGCATTTAGCAACGTCTCTAAAATGCCGGGGTTTTGCTGGGTATCCTGAAGAAATTCCTGAACAGCTGATCCTTACAAACAAAATCTCTGGCATCTAAGGATCTGTAGTGGTTTCTGATATATTGCTAAGAGCCAAACTGTTCCAAGAGTTGCAACATTACCCCATATAAATTAATTGCAAAATTGAGAGTGATAATTCACCCTTAATGAAAAACCTTTGATTCTATTCTTCTTTCAGTGGAGAGGAAATTACAGCCTGACAGTCGGGTTTCCATTGTCCATCTTAAGAGTAAAAAGCAGAACACTTCATCTTAAACTAAGAAACGGGAATAGCTTTATCTAAATTAAGTACACAAACCCTTAAAGGTCCCCAGAACGACCACTGCCAAATCAGACTTGACTGGTATTTTACATTTTAAGAATCAGTGTAACAAAACATTTTCTTAGTTCTTAAAGTACAAAAGCCATTAAAAAAAGATCTTTCCTAGACAAAAAAAAAATCACGTTTTGCAGACTGACAGTTTATTAAATCAGTTTATTGGTGATGGTTCACTACTCAAAAGCAATGTAAAAGCAATGCTTAAAACAGTTTGTGTGTAAAGGGCTTCCGAATTTACAATTAAGCTTTATCAGTAGCATCTGCACAGCAAGGCAAGTTTGTATGCAGAATGTTTTCTATTTTCTTAACTGATTTTACCTAAAAAACATGACTACAAAAGCATTCTCAAGTAGTCTACATTTTTCAGACAAAGAGTAGAGCTTGCTACCCAGCCTCCTGAAGAGGAGCTATAAATAAATGGCTCAAAGCTCCACCAGAGCCCAAGGGCCATTATTTATTCCCTCATCACCACCTCAGGATGGAGAGGAAGATTGCTTTAAAAGAACACCACACTTTCTGTGAACATTGTTTTCTGTGTATAGCCAAAGAAGATAGCATTGTACATACGCTTCCTTTCCAGATACAAAGGCAATTTTTAAACAAACATCCTTGGGCTACAAAGCTTTTTTCTTGCTGTACAGCAACACATGGAGTGCTAGTGACAACTTTAGATCCTTGAACCCCACACGTAAGATACAAACGCTAAGCTACAGTAATATTCCCTTGGTATTACTGTTTTAAAAGGTAGGAAATAATGGAACAGATGAAAGGATAGGACAACAATCAGATTTTTGGTGTTGTTCTTTTATCAACACCTGCATATAAGACAAACCATTGATTTTTTACTATACACTTGTACCTGTAGATGCATTTATAATTTCCTTTTAAAGAAGGCTACTTTAAGTTAACAGCAGAACCCCAAGTTTGAATTTCTATCAGATCTGCAGTTACTCAGCTCTACTCAAACCATCTGAAGGCAGCACCTTGACAGCAGGAGCAGCACTCACTTGGACTAGTTAGCTTTTCCTAACTGCAGCTCCCAGTGATAGAGTACACACATTTTAAAAGCTAGTATCAACTGTTTACTCTACACAGCTACTAAGGTATCATATAGAACATGAGAGCACATTAAGATAACAGTAACAGTTACATTTCAGCTGTCCCTAAAGGAAAAATAACACATTAGAGGCCTAAAGATAAGTTTTTTCAGCAAATTCTGCTCTCCCTAGTTTTCTCCAAATGAAAGGCAACACCAACCCATTCAACTATCAGACAGTAGCTAAGGAAAACACATTTTTTGGAACAGAATTCTGTGTCAGAAAGCTGATGTATCTTTAATCACTTGGAAAATAACAATAAGGACTTAATCATAACACAATAATTAGGGATGTTTAAAAGACAATTTGCACAGGCTAAGGTCTTCAATGCTTCAAAGAAAGAGAACCTCAAGGCCGATCCCATGTGGCAATTATTAGACTGGTCTTTTTTTTTATAGAAATATTTTTCAGCCAAATACATCTTTAACAAAGTTCTCTGTGAATGTCTGAGTCATTTCACCACCTGCACTTTAACCACCTTAAAAAGTTTTTCCATCAGGTAGACTGAACTACTGCATCGCTCACAGCTGCAAAGCACTGAAAGCATTTTTCAAGTGGGGCATGGAAAAAGTGGGACCCCATCCACACAGAGTTATCTGTACTACAGAGAACTACTGTAATGTTCTCTAACGTGGAAACCCCATCCTTCGAGATATTTCAGATCAGCTTCTAGTGACGCCAGTGCTCAGTCCTATGACAAAGCAGACATATTACAGTGACGAGCTACCATTTACACAGAATCTTGCTAACTTACAAAAATGTGCTAATTCTTTGGAGATTCAGCCCAAAACCCCCCACTAAGCATGTCACACATGACATTATATGCAAAAAAAGGGCCAGTGAGCTGCACTAGCTCCAGTAAAAGCTCAAGCCACTGAAATAAGGAGTGACTATGGGGAGAGTAAGAATCCCCCTTTATGATGTACAAGTAGCTTTCTGTAACTGAAACTAAAATACTTGGAACCACTATCTGGTAGGGTATTTTAATGATGTCTGGAAGTCCAAACTTGAGTAGATTGTATCAGGCTGTAAATGGTTTATAGGAGGGAGGATCTCTTTATCTACACAGCACATGGCAGAAGTCCCATGAGATATTACCGTACCAGGGCACTGAACCAGTTTATCAGCTCTCCCGGGCTGGCTGTGCTCTGCCTTCCCCCATTGATTCTCCTTGTGCTCTGATCTACCTGAAGCTTCCTGAATGAAGAGCTGCTTTGTTTTTTATGACTACACTAGAAAAGAGATTGCAATTGAAAGACCTTGACAAGGAAGTCTGCTGCCCTCTGTGTGAAGGAAATCTTCCTTAGAATAAGGCCAAATTATTCAGCAAGGTCATTTTCCTTGAAGAAGAAACTCAAGAGGTCATGCACATCCATCTTCCAACTACTGCTGTTTTAATAGTGTTAAACAAACCCACAAGAAAAAAAACAACAAACAAACAAAAAACCAAAACACCAAGATCTGATGCCTCTTGAGAGCTTTCTGGGAAACAAAAAAAACCCACATTTTAAGATAGATAGAGACACACAGAACAATGAGACTACAAGTTTCATCTAAGGTTGGAATTAATTAATTTGTGCAAGAAATTAGACCTATTTTGAAATGCTTGTTCAAAACAAGAACTAATTTTGTGAGTTTGGAGAGACTGTGCTCAAAAGGCAAGGAATTGCATGCTATGACATTTAGGACAGTAAAGCAACTGAAACTTGCAGCACTGAGTCTTAGCAGCTGCTCTTTCATTAAAATATCCACTGAAAGAAACACCTAGTCTTGAGTCAATGGGAGAAGCATGCAAGTGAGACTGAGAATGAACTATAACTTATAGTACTAACTTTAAAAAGAGTTCTTTTGTTAGCTGGGCTTTTGCTAGCAAAATAATTCCTGGCTATTTTTTTTTACATACACATCAATCTATATTAAGAACTTCATAGCCTCTGCTATCCTCCTCATTATTCTCAGAATGACTTCTTGATCTTCATAATTTTAAAATGAAATTCTTTAATTTCAATAGATTTTCTCCAGTTTCCAAGTACATACAGGTTCCTTCAAATTATCAGTATCCTTCCTAAATCACAGAAAAGCCACCATTTATTATTCGAGTGCTAATTTCACCACCACCACACAGATGAGACTTTTGTTGTTCGAATAGGCCATGCCATACCTCTCTCTCTACCACATATCCTCCAAATATGACTAGATAGGAAGCAGTGAGGAGAAGCAGTAGACAACCTTCCTGCTTCTATGGCAGAAAACCCAGTAATTTGGGGTTTTTCTCTGAAGGCAGATGCAGCACAAGACTGCACAATGTAACTGAGTGTGCACTGGCCAAATGAATTATACCAGCCTGGAAAAGTTAGCACGTTGTTTAACAGAGCAGTAAAAGAAGCCAGAGCCAGTATTTTACAACATACCCAGACAACAGGTAAAGAACAGCACTTGGTCACTATACAGCTTACACAAATTAAAAACTGTACTATGTCCTATATGTGTTGTCTTTATGCCCAGCTTGGCTAGCTGGAAAGTAAATAGCTTTGAAAGAGCTGTTCTTTCTTTTATAACTCTCATTTATGAGCTGTATTACAGAATAGCTGCTCTCCAGCTATTTTATCTACTTGTGCCAAGACGAGCACTTGTGCAGATGCACTGGGAAAGGCATCATGAAACTGATAAGGGTCAACGTTAACCTGGACAAGCAAGGTTAGTCTTAATCCTCACTCAGTTCACAAGGTAATTCACCACACGGTGAAGGGTACAGGCAAGACCATTTCAGAATTGCTCTAAATTGCTGTTCCTGATTGAAGAAACTACAGCATTTGCCTGAACGCTTGCAAAAAAGTCTAAATATGCTAGAGCTGATTCAAGACCCCCACTAGCGCTCTTTTTCCCTTATTAAAATTAGCAGTTGTCTTTACTAATGGAAAAAAAGTATTATCTTAGGTTCATGTTTTAGTCAAGAAACCATCATTTGCTCCTATGAATCCATTTTAGTAGGGAGCAACCTGGTTGCACACTTTTATTCGCACTTGCTTCTCCACTTCCACACTTCACTTGGTGATTTCCACGCTTTTCCAAGCTGCCGTTGAGTACAACCAGAACTTGTCCCTGGCCTCAGAACCCATTTTTCTGCAAGAACTAAAGCATTTACAAAACCAATTACTTGATGGGCTAAAGGAAGGGAGGAACAGGAGAAGGGTGAGGACAAAACCACTGATAAGACATCATCTGCCGTTTTCTACTCCACTCGTTCTTTTTCATGCTTTATTGTAAGCACAGATAAGGACAGCAATAAAAAGCAGCCAACCTACAACACATTACAGCATGCCAACACACTCCTGTATAGACTCCAGACAGTATAAAAGCAGCAATACATCCTTCTTTGCTCTTACAAGCCTCTGGTCCAAAGTCTACAGTGACTATCAGTAAAAGGACAGCTCATTTCCCAAATTTATGAAACTTCAGTGCCTCAAAAACTGGAAAGAGGCCACTATAAGTTTAGAGGCAAGCAGTGCCACTGGTCACAGGTCACCATTGGCTCACACCTACACCCAGAGTTGAGTTACAAGTGATGAGTTCATCATTCAGGAATACAGCAGGTTCTCCTACAGACTGCATATCCCAAGTGCTCTATCAGGCTGGCTGAAATAAATGCAAGCTGAGCAAGCACTTCTTTTCTAAGAGTGAACATCACTCCAAGACCTTGTATCCGCCTTTCAAGAATAGCACATAGCAGGTGAAAACAAGTTACTAATTAGAAGAACCCTGAATGGACCTGTTATAGTTTTAATCAAACAATTTTATTTTTCATGTTTACTTATCAGACATCCTTACTGGGCAAAGTATTGGACAAAAGGGTCAAGCACTTCACACATGAGAATCACAGGTGTTTGTGCACAAACTCCACCACATTCAGGATATGCTTCACCTGGTTTGTGACTGTGGAATAAAGAAGCAGTTCAGCTACTTATAGAGTTACAACAGCGGCAGAATCTTACTGTTAAAGTAACTGGACATGCTTCAGGTTCAATGCTTGCATTATTTATTAGTTTTTTTCTACATAATAGGGGTAGAGCTGAACAACACTTCAATGTTTAGTCACAGTAATTTTTTGGTGTCCCATTGGTACCCTAAAGTTTGACCTACAGAAGGGTGCCACTGCAATTAGTCAATGAAACAGGGCTAGTACACTACATGAAGAATACGGCGTCAGGGCTCTCAAGTGGGCACACTCTAGAGCAGATAATATCTCATTTCACAAGTGAAATGTGAATAGATTCCTTAGCATGTGAATAGCATGCTTGAATGACACCAGAAACCCACAGATTAAACCAGCAGAAAACAAGCCAGTAAATATTACAAAACTTTTCAGAGCACCAGGCATCTGACACACAGACAAAGCAAGGACTAGCATGACCAACAGCCTGGTAGTAACTCGACTTCCAGTTCGACTGTATTTACCTGATGACCTGTTCTCCTTCTGCCTGATAGTTACCTACATGGTAGTCACTGATTTTTGTCAGATATCAAGTACCTGGCTGTAGGAAGTGAAGAAAACTTCACCACATACCAGTACTTGTGGGGTTTCTTAAGGAAAGAGGAATCCTCAGAAGTTTTGATAATAATTCTCAGTTATTAGAACACTTTATTTTGTGAAGAGAACAGGATTTTCACTAATGTTTTAAAATTAAGCTGTAATGTTAAAAAGGTTATTAAAACAATAAAGCATCACATCAAGAAGGACCATACAATGAAGTTTCACTTCTTCCCCTTAAAACTCTCACCCACCTTGCAAACCAGACCTAATTTAAACAGCTGAATTCTGGCTGATCTGCATTCTTGAATTGGTTATGTAGTTTCGAGTTACTTTTAATCTACTTTGCATTTCACATTTATTACACGTTATTTTGGTAGATCCTTACCAGATTAATATTGTACGTTTTACACGTCAGATCATCCAAGCTCTGGTTCTGCAGCTTTTCTGTTATTAGTGTTACCATGGTAATTGCTCCTTTTCCACTGCTCACACGGACGTGTTGGAGGCTCTTCAGTCTCTTGTTTCAATACTCATGAGCCATTTCTGGTTTGGTTTAAAGTCTTGAGTTTTATGCTTCCATCTTATTGCCAAAGTTTATTTCCAAACGCTGTCAATGTATCATGTCTGATTTTCTGTAAAATTGGGGCAGAAAAAGGCAGTCAGAAAAACTCTTGTGTACATCACCATTAGTGCTGTGAATACAGGACTTGTGTTTGGACCACTCATTCATGCAAGGATACCATTCTGATCAATGCTATTGCCTGGCATTTCAGATTACATGTTTCTATTCATTAAATACTCAATAGAAGTAGATTTCATTGATTACAACTTCCAAAGGGAGATGAGGCTCATACACGGTAAAGATCAGAATATTATTTGGCCATTTCCTACCATTAAACTGATTCAACCCAGGATTTTTATCCAAGGCAGAAGGAAAGACTTAAGCTTTCCCTCATTTAAACCACTACATAGGTCTTAACCTTTATATGAAACATGCAGTTACCTACCACGCCATTCTGTGTGTTTAACACTATTTGCCACTTTAAGACATCCTATCACACTGCTTCATCACTAAACCTCTTAGAAGACGAGTGGAACAGTGGGTAGCTCAAACGCTACACCTACTTTCCAAACCCTCAGCTATTTTTAATACATTCCCTGTGTTTTTTCTGTTCTAAAGGTTATGTAATTGCTACCTGTCAGCAAACACCAGATCTTACACTCTAAGCAGGACAGATTACCATACACACAGAAGCATCACTGACAAAAGCTTAGATATCTTTTTCTATGAGCAGTCATCCAAATCAAAAGCACTGGGTTCACCAGCTGCCTCTTTCTACCCTAAACATCCTCTACATAATTTCTTCTCCTCTCACACTTCCCTCAGCATCAGTAACCCTTAACCGCTGCCATATCATTCCTCACCATCTTCCAAAAGTCTGAATTAGCCAGTTATTTTTACCACAGCAAATGGACCTCTGTGCTTTCCTCAACTCCACCTCATTCTTCCAGTTCTCAGAAAGGACCAGAACAAGATCACAGACTTCAGCTTCTCCATCATCTCAGAGGTCCCTTCCAACCCCTACCCTTCTGTGATTTTGTGATTTACCTTCTTCTGCCATCAAGCCTTTCAGGCTCATGGCAGTTCTCAAACTCACTTCATTTTCAAAACCAAGTCTAGATTGGTATTAACTGTAATTTCTTCACAGTACCTTCAACAAACTTCTCTTCCCATAACTTTGCCTTACTCTAACAAAACCATCTTTCCTCAACTCATGCTGAT
This sequence comes from Mesitornis unicolor, assembly GCF_000695765.1. Lineage (NCBI taxonomy): Eukaryota > Metazoa > Chordata > Aves > Mesitornithiformes > Mesitornithidae > Mesitornis > Mesitornis unicolor. The sequence continues at coordinate 21,536 of NW_010157944.1, forward strand.
GATCCATTAGTGACAAGCATTAACCATTCTTGTTTGTGATTTAAGTTGGTTGAGCATATTCATTGACTGCTTATGGCATTAAAAAAAAAGGTAAGAGATTCATTTCCAAATTTAAACAAAGCAACGTAAGTCTTGGGGAAGCAACACTGCTGCTGTTTGGACCAGTGGTTTACTTCCATTTGCTAAGTTTTGAAGACTACAGCAAAAATAAATAGCAGAAAATAATAATTTTAAACGAACGTTTCCATAAAATATCGCCTTTCCACACTGCTATTTCTCAGCTGTTTAAATAACCAGTAGTAACAAGAAAAAAAGGCCACTTGAGTCCACCACCCTAAAGCTAAGATATTAATAGTATTAATGGTAATGTTAGATTATCTTTTAAACCAGTTGCCTACGGGTACATCCTCAAATATGATTTTCATATGCTAACCACACGCTCTTTCACCTTCACAGAAGTCTGCTACGTAACAGCTTCCCTTCGCCTGAGAGCTGCTCAAAAATCCTGATTTCTGCCCATTTTCTGGCCTTATTCTCACATCTACTTTTATTTACTCTAAGACACGATGCTTACAAAGTGCTCCTCAACCATAAATAAAGCTACCCAGATATCTGGAGATTCCACTGGTCTGCTTTTACTGTCTTATCTTTCAGGAAAGTACCCAACAACTTCAAATATTTACCACATCTTGCTCTGATATTACACCAAGTCAAATACCAAAACCACTCAAGTTCACACACTGGTAAAAGCTGCACACACCCAGTACAATGTAAGCATCTGCCAAAGCAAAGCGCATTTCATTAAATGCTCTGCAAGTTGAAGGGCAAGTGTGTGAACGGAGCAGAGCAGCACAATCAAACATTGTGATGTCCCTTTTAAACCTTATCAAGCTTTAACTAGACCCAGAAATCCAGAATACAAGTCAAAGGAAAGGCTGACTGGGGACAGAAATTGCCCATGTACAGACTGAAAAGATACTGAAGCTGAGGAGCTCAGTAAGCAGCACAAAGACTTTCAGATTCATTTTAGGGATTAAGATTTCCAGAACTAAGAGGCTACTATTAAGAACCAGCTGAAAAGTTGAGCAGGTGTTTAATTACTTTTCTGTTTGGAAGGGCCACATAAGAATTTGTCTTTTCTCCCTCCTCAAGGAAAAAAACCAAATCCAATAAAACTACCAAAGACAGGGCATGGACAAGGGTTTTTATCTGTAGCTTAGTTCTTCTAATCTTCAAGTGTTTCACTGAAATTTTAAGTCAGCATAATACAAGCTGGAATAAGGAGAGAACAGACAGAAGGACATCAGTCTTTAGTTAATGAACCAATACGTTCAGTTGCTCAAAAGGATAAAGGAGAGGCAAATGAAGTCACAGAAGCATGGCACTTTCAGAATCAAGCTGAATTGTACAGTTCTCCACATTCTTAAACCCTACCAGCTACTGCAAGTAATGCTTGAGAGCTGCAACTATTCAGCCTTATTTCTGACCGTGTGCAACCCGAACAGTTCTGAAATACAAGCAAAATGGAAATTTAAAAAAAGTTTCTCATTTTAGCAACTCACGCTTATCAACAATACACTCCACTGGGAAAGATTTTTTTTAAATACGTATTTAAGGGCTATACAAGACAGAGGTGAAAAAGCGGTGTCAGCCAGACAAATCTTCCTATCTCAGCTCCCAGCTTCTAGTGCTCCTTTTCACAGCAAATTCCATCTCTCAACACCAAGCACAAACCCTAAGAGTAGGGGTTTTAGTCCAGATCAGAAGCCTGCATTGGAAGTGAATTCCCTTCTCATTCCTCTTTAAAATGCTTTACCTCCCAGCATGGACCTTCTGGACCCAGAAGTAACCCACTCTGAAACGAAGCCAGAAGGTGTTCATCACCCTGCACTGCACTAGAGCTGGTCCAAAGCAAGCCCCCAGTCTAGACGTATGCTCTGGACATCAGCACTAACTGGTTTACACTGCAAGTCTGCTCCTGCTGAGCAGCCCTTCTTGCTAATGATGACACAATGAACATTCACGTGGAAAAAAACGCATCATCACTCTTACCAATGCAAGCCATTCTAGGTTGCTAGGCTGCGGGTTGAGATACCTTTGCTGCCATCACAATTTCCTCTCTGGCTATTTGTTGCCCACAGCAGTATGCCAGCACAGGTGGTTTTGCTACTACAGAGAACTACAACAAGGAGTTTTTATAGCTGGATCGAAACAAAACTTCCTTTTGTTTCTGGGAAAGGTTGTTTTCCCGCTCGATCAGTTTCCCAGTCTGGTTTGCCATGAACCAGACACCAATGCTCGTGTGGGCACGCTGTGGGATGTCAATGCTGCTCATCACACTGCATGTCCAACTACAGCATCAGGGAAAGAAACATTAAAAAAAGAAAAAAGCCACAGAAGACAGCCAGTTGACATTACCACCTCCCACACTGAGACAGGCAGATCCTCCTATAATTAGGAATTAGATGCCCCCTTCCAAAGCAAGGTTTGAACACATTTTGCTCCTATTTTCCTTTTCCAATTCATACTCCTTTGACTAGTCAAGTTTACCAGCTCAAAATGATCCAAGATCACCCCTGCAGCCTCAGCACCTTAACCCAAAGCAACCAAAGCCCTGGTTCACTCTAGCTCACTCCAGGAATTGCTTCCTTCATCTTTGCTAATTAATATTGACTGTTAGGAGACAGATGACTCTTAAGAGTCACACCAGCCTCACTAAGCTGTTGCCATTTTAAAACTTCATCAATGTATATTAATAAGTCTTACAAGCTTTTGGTCCTCAGTACCTCCTAGAAGGAAGTTCCTTGCACTACAGAAAACTCCTCATGGTATTTTCACGTTTTTGAAGATCCTTTGCTGTGGTATGCATTTAACATACCCAGAGATAAGTTGTTTATTTTATGTCCTTTATCCACCATGCTCTCTTTCCAGAGCTGGGTAAAGGCTGCTAACTTTCCTTTTTTTTTTTGTCTCCCCTTACCACGTCCTCTATGCTTAGCAGGCTGAATCCTTCTTGAACTGCTTGGCACTTCAAACTAATTGGATTTTCAGTAATAGGAGCTGTTTGACCATCCCTGCTAGGACAATGTGGATGCTGCTGAATTTGCATTTCTTCAGCTGTCTCACAGCATAGGTCTTAGCACAGTCAAGCTCTGCCTACCACTGCCAGCACATGCCCTGCTTTCTACACAGCCTGCAAACATATCCCCAAAATACTCACCTGTGCTGTCACCACATCTCTACAGGCAGCAGCTGAGCCAGGCATGCAAGTTCAAACATTAAGATCCTCTGAGACTTCAGGTAATAATAATAATAGCCTTTGGAGCTGCAAGTTGGATGAAGTCCTCCAAGATTACGGCCATCTTTCCCTTAACACACCTTTCTTTATGGAGTCTGATGAGGCAGAAGAGTGAAAAAGCTGAGCCATCCAAGATAAACATGCGTAACAAAAGATGTAAGTCAGGCTCTGTCCTGGGAGAGACTTAATCTATCAGGATCTCTTTAAGATGGGGAGGTAGAGGTGAGGGGAAGAGAAGCTATTTTTATTGCTGAAAGGTAGACTAATGAAAAGTAATCAAATAAATGGAACATAAAAACCAAACTCCAATTGCAAGCCAAAGCTAACATTCCTCCCAGGTGGAGAACAAGTTCTGATGGAATCACTATCGCCAGTATCTCTGAGTTAAAGTTCTGTTCTAAGACAAATTCTGAAGTCTGAGGAAAGTAAAGATTTATTATTCTATCTCTATAGTACTACTAAAGCAGAGAGGTTTTATTTCTTTAGAAGTTCAGTGACAACTAATAATGACTTGTAAGATCTTTGCCAAAATTAAGGGCAGAGAGAGAAGAAAAGAAATGCTCATGTCACGAATTCTCTATTTTCTCAGTGACATCACTGCAGTCTTTTTTGGGAAGCCTCCTAAATATATGGATTACTCCACCCCCCCCAATCAATTAAAGGATGTCAGAGGCTCATCCAATTTGACAACCTACTTTCAAAGAGATGAAGAGTCCTGATGAAGAACATAAAGCCAATTCAAAAATCTCTTCTTGGCTCTAAGAAAGTACGGCAGCCAGACTCATTTCCAACCCACTCCTCCTCCTCTGCATCCTGCAGGACAAAATGTTCCAGCAACAGCTCATCTCCCTGGGAAAATTTACATTTGTTTGAAACGCTTCTAACAATTTCTCCTCTGTCTCTGGAAGTTCCATCTTGGATGAAGACGAAGAGATCACAAGATTTTAGATGATTTCCCCATAACACAAACGTAGGTGTATCTGGATGATCGCAATTCCACTTTTCTGCCTGTGGGGCTAAAACTGCCCAGTAAAAACAAAAAGTTGTTCTCTCTTTTGTTCCTTCACGTTATTTCCTACTTTTCTCTCAGAGAGCTGCACAGAACCCTTACTTCCAGCAATCCCATAAAAACGTACTTAGCCAGCTCCCAGCAGCAGAAAAGGATTAGCTGGAGTCAAAATTCCAATTCGGATAAGTAGGTCCTTTAAAATATTATCTCTGCTTCAGCAAGCCAAAGCAGCTAATCGCCCCAGCACTACTAACTCCAGATCTAGATTATTCTGCTGCTGGACTCTAGATGAAAGATGTGGGGTTTGGGCTTTTTTTTTTTTGCCTCCTGGCACTTTCTGCAGCATCCAAGCAGAATTTTACAACTGAAACCACACAAAACTGATCCCGTTTAACAGAGCATTGTCTGTCCTGTCCCAGCTATGCTTGAAGCAAGACTAAGTTGGAAGATCAGCCTTTTAGAAACTGTTCAACTAATACTCTATGCCATCTGAAAAAAGCTACACAAACTAGTTTCTTGCAATGCAATATTCAAGCTTCCACATGGGAAGAGAACATTCTGCTCCTAAAACTACACATTATTTACCACAGTGCTAAGAAGTTCACAGGGAGGCCAAGCATTCCTTGTAACATAAGTCTATTATTAATAAAACTTCTAGCCCAGAAAGGTTCGTGATAGCAGGCATTTAAAGGGAATTATTTGGACTCTCCTTTTTAGCAGTAATCTGCAGAGTGGCTATTCTGCAACCTTCCAAAATTCCACAGCAAGTCTAGCAAAAAATATAATCAATATCAGAGTTTAAATTAGAAAGTCTTCTGCAGCTGAAGAATTCTCCATCAATGTTTTGCAGGATGGGTGCTAGAGGACACCTCAGTTTCCAGCATGCTATACTTTAGAGATCTTCTCAATGCACAAATAACTAGCAACCCTTTCTTTTCTGAGGCTCTCCAAAACAGTGTAAAAATAGCATATTAGAACAACCAAAGGGGATGAGGAAAGAGCAGGGTTTGTAACCACAGTTTGTATTATGTAGAAATCATTTCACAATGACCCAGCAAATCCTGTTTAAATAGTAGTTCCTCTCCCTGAAGAGTTCAGATGTGATAAAATAAGGTAGGGCTCAACAAGACCCTCTACACATTCTAGAACTCAAAATGAAGCCAATGGGAAGCGAGTTCCCACATTTGCAACTCAGAGATTCTTTTAAAGACTAAACAGATTTATTGAGCTACAGAATCTCTCAGCTTTCTCCACGCAGTGCTTTCATAAGCCAGACTTTATTAGAAGGAAGCCTTAATACTATGAGGTGTTCAAGCCTGGATTAAGGTTGCCACAACTCCAGCATAAAACTGCAGAAGGGACCAAAAAAACCACCCTAGAAGGCATCTTTCATATCCACTGATGCCACTGCAGTCAAGCTTCTCAGATGTTCCACAGACTCAGGAAGCACAAGCAATATCAAGAGCTCAAAAAGCCTGTCTGCTGAAGACCATACTGCAGTGTGCAGAAGGGGACTAAATTTCACCATTCTAAGGCTGAAAAAATAGGATTTGGATTGTTACTGCCTCCAGAGATAGAAGAGAATAAATATGAGGTCCACTTGCATCAAATGCCAAAAATCACTATGAAACCCAGAACTTTGCTGTTTTGTCCCTAAAGCATCATCATTTAACACCAACTGGTCACTGACACAGCTGTAACAATATAAACCCTTACTAAGGCCACATCCTACCCATTTCTACTCCACCTCCCACATTTCAGATGCGGGATCTCTTATGAGAAGAAAGCAAAGCCTCGACCATCACACACAGGCTTTGGATTCCGTTTTCCTTAAAATCCAACACATTTTGGCAAATCCCTTGAACTCAAAAGGAACAAGTAGTGCTCTGAGTTTTCTGATCAGAAAAACAGATCTTGTTCAAAGCCTCCCATGTGAGATGGAGAAAACTTGCAAGCAGAAGCACCAGAATTCAACTACAGAGAATATCCTGGCCTGAGACGGTGGTTTCCATCAGTTGGCAAAATTCACAGTCAGATGATGTGCTGGAAAGGGGTTACAGGTAATACTTCAGTGTACAGATTTCTCATTCTTCAGTTGCAGAATTCATCCAGCTTGGCTGAGAAGCACATAAAATAAAGACCTAAAATTGTTTAATAAAGTTTGAATTAGAAACGGAAGATTTTACTCTGTTACACAATGAACTGGCATCTGTAATAAATACTAGCCTCTATTCCTCAAGTTATTATCAGCTGGCTTGGATTTGGTTCTAAACCAAGAAGTCTCCTTCCAGAAAGGCAAGGAAGGGTGACAATGAGGGCTGTTAAGCCTTTGTCACAGTTTATAAAGTGGGTTTCTCAAAGCAACAGAAGCAGTGGAGAACCTCCAGAGACTTTCTCCAGGTCATACCCAATTAAAGCAGGGATTACCAGCACAGAAAACTAAGGCTGAGAACTCAGCCTAGCCAGCGGTTAAAGCATTTATTATTGCCAACTCATATCCACAAGAAGTCTCAGTCTCTCAGGTTTAAACCTGCCTTTCAGACCAGAAGACAACCCAAAATCCACACCACAGACAAGGCATCCTGTACATTTCAAGTACCTTTGTCAGACAGGACAACAAATGAGCTGTGTCTTGGGTCTGATCCTATACCAAGACGTTTTTGTTACTTACATTCTCTTTCCTAAAATACTCTACACCACTACTTAAATGGCAGTCGAGGATTTCATTAATTTTGATGAAGGATATTTTAATCTACTATATTTGGAGTTCCATTTAAATCAGCCATCAGCTTTGGCCTGTGGCCAATGTGCGATTTGGACTCTTTTTCCTCCTTCTTCTCAGCATTACATGTGATGTACAGTGCCGAGGAACAGGAATTCTGGTCTACCGAGGCTTTAAAACATGAACTCCAAGCTCTTTGCTTTTGCCATAATTACAATCTAAACGTGCTAACAGTCATTATTCAAGAATACGCTACCTCAAACTAAGAATTATTGCCTGCTAAAGTAGTTCAGAACAAAATCTAGTGAGCAATCACCACTTAAGAGTATTACTGTAACTTTCAGTCTGTGATATTACTGAAAGCTTGAAGCTCAAGTCCTACACAAATAATTTCCACCTCCACATACTATTTTTATAAATATTCTATTTAAAACTAATATAGGTATTTATTTAGTATACAAAGCCTCCGGCAAGATACACAATTCAGACTCATTACAAGTAGTAATTTATACAGAGAATATTAGTTTGAAGAAATATACATACTACCAGCCTAAGCTTACCACACTCCCACTAAAGCAAGTGATCCAGATTATACAAAACACATTTGGTTTTGTGGAAAAAAAAAAACCAAAACAAAACCAAACACACAGATTAATATTAACTGTGTCTACTACTGAATTATTTGCTTCACTCCATCAGTTAGAGGAGAAAAGCTAGGGGAAAAAAAATAAAGATAAGCATTAGTACCACCTACTTTCTTTTATTGTTAGCCCTTAAAAATGAGAAGGGTCAAACAAGCACATACACATGCTTTAAAAATACTCAGGCCTGAAAAACACATAGCACTGACCCTTAACTTGTATGGCAGTGACAATGACAATTACTTCATGCATATGCTTCTCCCCCATAGACTGAAATCATTTCAGTACTGAAGTACTGTACTAAACTCTATGGGCTTAGAGCTGAGGAACTATACAAATCTCCCCCACACATCACACTCTCAAAACACACACAGCTAATAAACCTCCTCCTATTTGCCTTCAGGTTCATTCTGAAGAGTTTCAGATGATTGGTTGCCTTGTTTAAAACAAAAAGCCCAAGCAGTAGGTGTGTTTTTATGATTCTGAGCATGAAATGTTCTTGCTGAAGGCCTCATGCCAGGTGAAAACCATGTGCATTAAGATGCTACTTCATGGCATACGAGGAAACTAATGAGAGCTATGTAATCTGCACACAGGGAAGTCTCCTTAGCATTAGCTTGTGTACAACCACGGACATCAAAAACAAGGAATCTATAATAGTCCAACTATTTTTCAGTTAATAGTACAGCTGGTGAACTGCAGATACTGCTATATTTAGAATTCAAGTGCTTCGCAGCGTTCTGTAAATATCCATGCATCTCAGTGCTTACAGTAACATGAAATACACTTCTCCCCAGGCATTACTGTCCTCATTCTTCATACTATGAGCAGTATTTCCCTCCCATGACAAAGCACTATGCCATATTTAGTGGGGTAAGAAAAGTTTCAGTCTTTGTCTCATAATTATAACTCCCCAGAAGATCACTGTGTAACTGTACTGAACGAGCACACGTACATGCGTATGCTTATTTTAACAGGTTATGACAAATACATAGTTTACATATTTTCATATAAAACCCAAAAATCTAAGAAAGGAAGAGCTAAGCAACAGTAAAGTTCAACGCAGGCTCACGTACAGTGGTTAAAGCTTTCTGCTATGTTATCTGTCTTGAAAGAGCACAGAAGTGCACTGAACAGACATGAGATATGGTGCAAAACAGACAACCAAGTTCCCTCTTGTGGCCCAAATTTGTTCTCAATCATGGCTGACCATCTGTAACTGGTTACTCCAGAAACTTGAATTCATCATCTGGCAGAAGACACCACTGCAAGAGGTGGTGCATGGGAAGACCAAGTTTTACAACACCCATCTACTTACGTGATCCTTTAGAATTCAGGGGAAAAAAAAAAGCTTATGCACCACACAGCTTTCAAGTAGCAAGAATTTTCTTTAAAAGATCTGACATTATATTACAAATTCCCAATCTGAATGCTAGTTTGAAGACATTGTTGCTGTTGCTCCTTCTTGTGCAGTTTGTACAACTTATTTGTTGGTTTACAGTTTCTGTTTTGCACATCCCACGAGTTATCAAATGGCAAAGCCGCTGAAAAGATCTGCATTACGTTTATACTGCTCTACTACATGTGAGCCCTCAAACAGTCCACAAACGCTCAAAGTATGAGCAGACCACAAGTTAACATTCATTAAAATAACAAAACGAGCTACAAAGTAGCAAGCAGTACATATGTCAAGATTGTGTATGCTTATACTTCCAGCATTTGATGCAGATACTGCTTTAAGTGTCACCAGGGACATCCCCCTCTTGCCGGGCTTGTTAAGGTACTTCAATAAGAATTAGCTCAGTGGAGTTATGCTGCTTGAGCCCTCCTAGTTCCCTAGACCATTCCAAAAGCAACATGACTTTCTTTGTCCATGCATTTGGCCTTCAGCAGCACACTGAACAGCTGGATCCAGGAAATGCTGCGCTAGGGGTCAAGACACAAACCAAGGGGCACACAACTGCAGGAGGCATTTACAAAAAGCATCTGTAACAATTATATGAACTAAAAGAAATCTCATGAGACAAAATTACATACGAGAACGTGACTATGTTAAGTCAAAAAATAACCCAACAAAACAGTGGGCTCTATTTTAACTACATCAGTGGTTTTTTTTGTTGCTTGCCTTTTATTTATTTAAATACTGAAAGAAGACCTTCAGCTTGATAGAAAAGCTCGGTATTTTCACTGCGTTCTAGCTCAACACCACCAGATGTTGTAACAAGTCATTAAATCTACAAGCCAATTCTGTGGAGAGATTCACTTGCCAAAGTGGACTGATAGAAGCCACTAGGACTCCAAGTCATGAAGTTTACTCACACAGCACAGGCTATGAAGCCTTAATGCAGAAATCAAGCTCCTGCATGGGAAGCAAATGGGCACAAAGTGCCACTCGGTACAAGCATTATGGACCACACTTCAGTTAGCATAGGGCAGAATAACTCTATTTTATTTGAGCACAAAAATACCAGGTAAAAAGTGAAAGCTGAGGAAAAGGAAGAGCCTTTAGTTTTAATCTTCAGTGATCGGGACAGAAATTTTGCAGCTTTAAATGGCAGCAGCAAAGTCATTTGACTAGCAAGTCAAGCACGTAACATCTGCAGCAACAGCAGTGCAAGAGAGGACAGGACCACGAATGTTTAGAAGGGAAATCTGTGTCTTCCCACTTGGGCAATTACATTTACAGATGACTGCATTCTGACAAGATCAGCTTCTGGTAACCATGCTGAAGGACAAAACAGTAAAGATTTATCAGATAAAAGTCAACAGTAAGAGGCGCAAGCACGTCCTTTCAGCTCTTCACCTGAAAACTCAGTCTTTCAAATCATCTTTCAGTACTAAGTGCGATGGATCTAAGTACACTTTAAAATAAACCTCTGAAATTACATCTGGGTTTCTGGCATCTTCACTCATGCAAAGGTTAAGCACACTGTAGTCAGCACAAAGCACTACCATCTTTTCTGCTGAAGATCTGAAACATCAAACCACTGCGTTAGGAGGAAGTCGCAGCCTGAGCACCTGGACCCAAGGAGCACTGAAGAGATAAACAAGCTTTTGACAGCTGCAGCCTTTTCTGCAGGTGCAAGAGGCATTTACTTCATTTCAGTTTGGCTCGGCTTAATAATTAATTCAGTAACTCATTGAAAATTTAGAAATAGGTTTGGTTTTATTTGATCCTCTCAGATCTTGTGCTCAACTGAGAAAAGGGAGAAGGGGAGGTTCCCTCAAATCAGTTCTGAAGTTGAAGACTGTATATTTAACAAATTATAAAGTTTAGTCTCAAAGATATATGGTATTTTACAACCGACTATATTACTAAAATTTGAGCATTACAGTCAATACAGAAAAACCTCCCACAACCAAGCATTAAACCACTTTGCCAGCGCTTTTCTGAACACAGTTTCCCCCGTACCACCCTCGGCTGCAGCTTCCACAGCCAAGCCTTGCAGCATCACTGACACCAGGACGCATCGAAGTAAACAGGCCTAAAAAAAAAGCATCCCAACAACAAAATCCCTGCTTCTGTAGACTATTAAGGAGCTTGGAACAGTTAATTCAACTGAACATGTTAGAAGCTAAGCAAGTAAATCTCACCCTGAATATCCAACCTGAGGGCAGGAACCAGGATATGCCTCACACAAGCACAGCATTAATCTCCGCTTTACCCACACCTCCAGTCCATGCCAGCCACCACCTCTTCAAGGATAACATGGGGGATACTTCTCAGTCCTACTGTTCCACAGCAAAAATTGAAGTTTTGAGATAACAGCAAGAAGCTACTTCTATCTTAACACTTTGGAGAAAAAAAACGTAGTGATTTTAAGATACAGCGTTACGTAAATCTATTACTGTTAAAACAGCAGTTAAAAAGCCTTTTTACTTTTTCATAACATTAAAAATAGGCAACTATACTTCATCCTGTGCATCAAAATACAAACCAGTATTAACACCCTAAGGTACACTTGATACACATGTCACCATCCACATTGCCTTTAGCTTCAACACCGGGAGACGCTACCATGCTTTTATGACAACATATCGTGGGCTAGAAGTGATCCCTGAAGTAACCTCAGCTAGCAAACATTCACCATCATTAGAGAAGGATTATCAGACTTTCTTAGCCTCTGCTCCATTTAAGACTGCAGCATGATTTCAAAGGATAGATGTCCATCTCCTTAGAGCACACAGTGGAAAGAATGGTTAAAAGATTAATTATTCCAGCTTGTACAACTGCATCAGAACTTTACCCACACATATCTGGGCGATGAGAATAAACTGCTACACACGCAGGGACTATAATCGGAGCAATGATTAGAGGAAGATTAAGGAAGTTAATGAAAGGTAGAGATGCAAAGTAGTTTGAAAGTTTACAGGGAGAGGGGCTGGAGAAGCAACAGTTAAGAGCATTTACTGAACTGTGTCAATCAATCCCAACAGAGACAGGGCTCAGAAAAACCCATTTCTATCAAGTGCCAGATTCATTATGTGAATCAAGTTAGGCTGGAGAGATATGAGAACCAAGAATTCAAAGAGAGAAAGCTGCACCCACAGAGATGCCAACAAATGCTTCCTAATACAAATCCAAGAAGAGTACCCTAAAGAAAAGTTAACCCCAGTAGTGGAGCTTATTCTTCAATGTCTAGCTCATGATGCAAGAGAAATTGCATTTCAAGAACCAAGAACTTAAAACAACCCTAACTACAGATGACTTCAGAGCCACTCTACAACTTCTGAAGTTATTTGCAAGGCACCAGATTTAGGCTGTTATGTGATACATTTGAGTACAGACAGGAACGGGCCATGTTTTGTGTTTAAAGTTTTGAACATCAGCTTCTGAAGCAAGGCCTGCCTTCATTCCACATCTGCCTTCAGAAAAAGGTCAAAATCCTTGTAACTGGTCACCAATTCCCCACATTCCAGTAGGATCCCAGGGGAGAGGAAGAACCTTTTGGGAGCACCAGAAAGCAATAAGGAGGTGAGCAGCACCCATCAAGTTCACCTCAGCATCAGAGTAACTGTGTTTAGGGACAGGAGAGAACTTACTGGGGTCATACGCCTCTATTAAAAGGCTTCCACTGTTGGAAAATAAGCAAAAGCTGCATAGTGAATGCAATACTTAGTGGATAACCATACCCAGAGAGTAGCTATCAGTGGTGCATGGGAGAACACACCAAGCAGGAACTCAGCCCAGTTCACCCATTTCTTTGTTTCCTGTTACCTGTTGCTGGTAAGCTTGTTACAAGCTGGAGAAAGGCAGGGGAAATGGCACGACAGTATTAAAATTCCACATAACTCTGACAAACTGGAAAACTGTTCTGGAAGAAACAGGACACAACTTGGTTGTGAGAGGTACGCTCAGGCAGGATTAACAGCGCAAACAAGAAGATGAGTTCTTCAGCAGCAAGCTGTGGGGTGGGCTGGATCAGCAAGCTGACCTTGAAACAAGTGTTAAGCTGTTGTAAGAAAGTCAAATGTATGGGGATGCATAAACAGGAATATCAGCTCCAGGGCACATGAAACAGCCTTTTTACTGTACTCACCCAGGAAAGCCTCAGCTGGAGTACAAAGTTGGGCTTTAAGCACCACACTCGAAGACCAATGTGAACTTGAGAGAAGAACGAGAATGATTAGGGCTGAAAAAACATGACCTTTCAGGAAGAACCGAATACACTACTTCTATTTAGGCCAAAAGTATCACGAGGCTGCAGAGTGGAAAGCAAGACACGAGGAAATAGGAACGTGACAAAGAACTGTTCAAATATTTTTAAGATATTACTTACTACAGGGGGAAGAACACCTGCCAGGGAACCGGGCAATAAGCCTGACCTGCAGTAAGGACCATGTCTAGCTCCATATTCACAACAAGCTTTAGTGCTAAGGTCAGCAAAGCACTGGACTGAGGAGAAAGCAGAGCTGCTCAAGCATCTTTTATGAATCCCATTCAATGTGCAATAGTGGTACGGGGCAGGGGGACTCTCACAACCAGTCTACACTTTTTTCAGCCCTTTTTTTAAAAATTACTACCTCAGTTTTAAGCTACTATAGTGTCTTTGCTCATCCTCCTACACTGTACATTTACCTTCAATGAGCTAGAAGTTACTTAAACTGATTTTTCAAATTAAAACTTCAGGATTTGCATGTTCAGCTTATTTTACTACACAACAAAAAAAAAGTCACACCTGCTTCATACTTTCTTCACACAGAAATAAAATCAGCTCCAATCATCTCACATGGCAGTATGCAAGATTCAGCAATATTGCAGTATCCTGCTGTATCTTTCTCCTCTGACCAACAGAAACCAGAAGCTGATTACTTCAGAAAGTCACGCATGCTTTGCCTTCCAATGGCCTAGAACAGCAATGTAACAGATTTCATTGATGTGGTGTCACAAAGCACTATCACACTAACAAACACATGCACCTTTTACTACCACTGTAGCCTTAGGCTTGGTTAGGACTTCCTGAAGATGGAAAACGCTGCACGCTACCCAAATACTCCAGAATAAAACTAAGAGATGGAGGATTTTATAGATGGGGAGCTGAAGCAGATAGCGTTAGTTACAGCCAAAGGAAGTCTGTGCAAAACTGAACTGCAAAAATCTAAAGTCTCTAAATCAGGACAGAATTAACTCCTAAGAGCAAAAGCAGGACACCTAATAAGCATATGGCAAAGAAAAAGTACTATCTTTTTTCATCCTCTGCAACAGTTTTGGTACTACAAGTATTTATGTAGGTACTTGTCTGCTTTGTTTAAATGCCACCCCTCTAATCTGTGAAAGATGAGAATGAGAGCAGCAATAGTCCACCTTGCCCTGCAGGAGTCCAGCCATTCCTTACCCAAACATTGAACCAGGCAGGTCTGGTCAGGACAGAGGGCTAACAGAAGATGAGGTAAGGAAGCACACACGCAGCCAAGATCAAGTGACTAAAGCAACAGGGTTTGTGAGATCCTAATGACATACAGCTGTTTATTATTTGCACCCTTCCTTAAATATTATAAATTTTCATCCCTCTAAAACCAAAAGAGGTCAAATCAACAGAAACCTTGAAGACAGACAGAAAAGTGTCTTTTCCCAGTTTGTTTTTTTTTCCCACTGGGAAAGCAAGGGGAATTAAAGGAAGCAGCACCTTTAAGACAAGAATCTTCCCTAGCAGCAAACTTTGGATAGTAGAATAAAGAACACAAGCATCACACAGAGCCCAGTAGTAACAGTATGAAATGGAGGAATATTTTACTATGACAAAATCTAAAGCTACAACTTAAGAAGGTGAAACATAATACATGTGCATAGTACTGGAGGATTTAGTGTCATTGACATCAACACAAACTGCACAGAGCAAAAATTCAACATGCTGCAATAATAATTTGAACTACTCAATTAGGTTAAAAAACACATTTACCCCACAAATTAAAAAACCTCTCAAACCCCTCAAAGGCATTAATGCTGCTCACAGTGTTATTTGAGATGCAAATTAGAGACCTAAAGTTAATATAACACCATCAGAAGTTCCTATTATTCCCATTCATTGCTCAAGGGGAGACAAGAGTAGAAGAGAAGCCACAGCCTTGTTCTATGAGGTCTTATTAGGACAGTAAAGGGTTTTCTTCATTTTTAAAATAAACCCACCTTAACTTCAGTGTATAAATTGCCAAATTATAAATGTGATCTTTCGTAAACCTAGCAGACTTAAGTGCATTAATAAACAACAAGGCAGCTGCTGAGACTGGTTGGATGAGAAGGGTGTTAGGGAGAAACAAATATTCCTCATAAAAAAGGGGTTCAGAATCTCCCTTCCAGCATTGCAAATCTCCACATAAAGCACAAAAGTAAAGGTAAGGACAGTGGTGCTGCAGTTATTTCTCCAACTATTTCCTGTACCAGCTGGGTTCCAATTTTAAGGCTCAGCAAACGCAGAAACAGCTTTCTTCCATCTCAAATGCCTTTCCCACAATGATGTGTAGGTCTCAGTATACCGAGTCAGTTCTGCAAATGACACTTCTAATGACAGCTCTAGGCAAAATATTACTTGATTTCACACTCTTAGCTCTATCTGTACAGACAGATGTACACACATTGAAGAGCAATTGCTATCACCAGCACTGTATGTCCAAAGCTCTAGGCCTGCAATTTGATTTATCATTGAAAGTATTCTTCCCTGTACTTAACTGTAAGAGAGTTTAAATTTCACAGGAACTTAAAGCTATGTTGTCATACCCAATTCAGAGCAACGATGCTAACATCAGGTAATCAGAGCCCTTGATCTTACTGTTAACACCCAACGAGCCAAACGTAAGTGATGGCCTGTGTTTCATTACACTATAATTGAGTTCAAACAATGGAAAGCCGAATTATATTAGTTTTGTTTTTATAACCCAGGAAGTCTCCTAATTGAAACATTTCACATTTTCTAAAGCATGACATTCAGCTGCCAGCTTAAAAAAAAAAAGCTGCTGTCGGTAAACTGAGAGCCATAACCCAGATAATGTATTTAGTAACAACCCTGCCTACTTCCTCCTCTCAACCTAAAAATGAGCAGAAACATGGCCTTCACAAGCTATTTCTGCCCACTACAAAACATTAGAAGTTAGCTGAGCAGTTTCTTGCCAGCTCGTTGAGGACATTATTTCCTAAACGGACTGAAGGGAAAAGCCAAAACAGCAGTAAATGCAGAAATGGCAACATTAAAGAGTTCACAGTTACCTTGATTTCAAGTTTCTCTAGGATCAACAGTACTGCAGTTGGGTCACCACAGAAAATTCATAAATCAGCCTAGAAAGGAGTTAAAAATATGCCCTCCCCCCCCTTTTTTTTTTTTACAAGCTTCCTTTTGAGGCAGAAATAAAAAATCTTAAGAAAACTATTTTCTGAAAATATGACTGTCTCAATCCCCCTGGCAGTGTTTACAGTTAAGAGAAACCAAGAAAGCACAGATTTTTAATAGATTTTTTTTTTAAATACAGACTCTCTTTCATCACTGGACTGCAATACCTCACTGTCGACTAAGATCTTGTTAGCCACACAAACTTCGTGACATACCAAAAAACAAGTTGTCAACAGAAATGGCTACCTCTCAGGTATACTCATCAATAGATTAAAACAGCTTACCCATCAAGAAAATATCAGCCACTATGCCGAGTTCAAGTAGCTGTTTTCCTGGCCATTAATTTTTTCCCTAGAATTAATGAACAGGGCTACCTTCTGCTCATTAATCCGTCCTTCAGGAGTGCTCATAAAGCCCTTCACAGGTTTCTGTGTGTAGTTTCATACCCACACAGTAAGCCTACATTACTTACAGTATCTAGAATAAAAGTTACAGCTACTTCTGTAATGAACAGGAATCTCTTGCATGTCTTACCATAACATATTTCAAAATTTAAGTTTATATGGAGATTGTGTAAGACTAAAGACAAGGTCCTATAAACATTTACATACAAGATTATTCTCACATTAATATCAGATCTCAAGAATGTAATAATCTAAAAATAGCCCAAGATGTTTATTTTATAAAAATGACAGTTTAAAGCAAGGAAGGTTTTCTCTAAAAAGAAAGCACAAAGCTTGTGAGCTTGCAAGGGAGAGTGAAATGCACTGTTGCCAAACAGCAAAATTTCTGTTTATATTATGATCATCAAAATAAACAAAAAGGAATGTAAATCATAATATAAATACTAATACTTTCCACTAAATGTTTAGCAAGACTCCTCCTAGTATTTATGAAAATCCAAAGCAGAACCAGAAAGGACAAATTCTTAGAACAAAACTCAAAACCAGCACAAAAAAAAGTGTAGGAGCGAGGAGAGAATCATGTTTGGAAAGTTTTAAGTACACCATGTTTCTAAAGGGAATAATCTATCAAACCACAGGAGGTGACTAGAACTGCCATCATCCCCGCTAACACAAAGGAATGTAGATTGGGGGAGGCAACAGAGGAAGGGGGAGAAAGAGCAGAGAAGGGAAAAGGAGAAGGAACTAAAGAAGGGAGCTACAGTAATGGCTACCAGACTCTCAAGGAATTCCTATAGGAAAGAATAAATCCTTCATGCCATTTCAAAAGAAAGTGATCCATGCAATAAGTTGTAGACATCTCAGTAACATTAAGCTTTCAGTTTACCTGCCCACCATATTTTCATAAACATTGTTTTATGCCATATACTAAACTTCCAAAGTTTAACACATTGGTTGTGAATATAAATAGTATTTCTTCTTTCAGCCTCCTCATTCTTCTGAATCATATAGTACCCTGCAGAAAACAGCTTAAGAGGAAGTAGTGAAGTTATCTACACATAACATCCCTTCACAATTTTCAATTAACTTGAATTCTCAAGTTGAGGAGACAATGACTGTGGGTTACACACAGGCAGGTACAGGCTGCTAAAGCACAGCCAGATTACCACAGCATGGAACATTCTGAAAGGGCATCAGCAGGGGGATGATCTTGCAGATCAGTATTTTAAGTTTATGTCTAACAGGCAGCATGTAGTTCCACATGATGAAGTGCAGAATCTTGTTACAGACAAAAAAACCCAGGGATTATTAAAAAAAAGACATCTTAATATGAACAGTATTTCCCAGAAATACTAAATAAATGAGCAGCAAAGCCATTTTTTAGTTAGGAGTTCCACCAGCTTATGCAGAACTACTTGGAATAGATGTTTTAGCTCCCTACATATGCTCATCTTCTGCCTCTGAGGACCATTCTTGCAGGCATTTTCAGAAGCATAGTAATTGTAAAGATACATGCTCCTTGGGCTTGATCATCACCAATAAAACCAGATCAAGTCACACACTTTATTAGCAAAGTTCTCGCTATTCAGCAAACATTGTACTCCAGATTTCATAAGCCTGACTCGAAGCAAACAGACTATTCACAATTAAAGCACATCCAGAAACATTTCAGCTTGCCACAAGATACACAAACTTACTGGTTCTTGCCAAAAACGGTTTTGACAAAAATATTTTCTAGCAGTCAGGCATATGAATGGGAGGCAATGTAACAGTGAAGGCTGTAATAACTCTTCTCAGGAGCTAATTTTAATGTAAGCACAGTGAACCAGAAAATAGATTTGACCAGCTGGCTCAACTCATCCCGAGGCCTAGAACTGGGCATGCACATTGAAAGCCAGCGGCTTATCTGCTCGGGCTCGCCAAGCCACGCTCAACCCTGCAACCTCGGAGTTACAGTGCCACTACAAAGCCCCATGTCTGTACGGGCTGTTTGCTGACCAGTTATGATGGATATGAAGTGGACCTAAAGAGAAAACGCCTTAACTTTCAGATCTCTACTCGGAGAGTTTGGAGAACTGATGCAATGCTAAACCAGAGATCATCAACCCTGGCCAGGCTCTGTCTCACCAGACCTAAAGCGACCTCCTTAAACAGCATCCCAAATTTCAAGAACACATTTCCACTTAGCCTTTGCACAGGCAAGAAGACATTTAATAAGCCAAATAATCAGAACAAAGCCACATTACTGCCCTTAGAAAAGCGAGAATAACACAAAGAGCCTATTCACCAAACTGGTCATTACACTTACGAGCTATAAATTAGCAATCAACTTTTCTTATTGCTGAGGGAGGAGAAGGAATAAAATAATCACCATATTCACCCAGGAATGGTTGTGGAAAGCAGCTGTTGTGGAAAAACCCGCACCTACTCTGACGCAACCTTATCCTGGAGCGACACCGGGGAGAATTGCCTCAAAAGCCGGGCAGCGGCACAAAGGAACCAACGCCGGGGCCCAGTCGAACCCCGCGGACCTTCCTCTCCCCGCACCGCCC
>NW_010157945.1:0-2535 GCF_000695765.1 Mesitornis unicolor
GGATGGGTGGGGGGGGGGCAATTTTTTAATGCGCCGCGGCCAAACACTTTCCTATTTTAATAAAATCCATCACCGCGTTTCCAACCGCCTGCGCCCGCGGGGGGCTTGGCGTGGGTTTGGCGTGGGTTTGGTGTGGGCTTGGCGTGTGCGTGGTGTGTGCTTGGCGTGGGCTTGGGAAGTGCATTGCGTGGGGTTTCCGTGTTCGTGGCGTGGGTTTGGTGTGAGCTTGGCGTGTGCTTGGCGTGTGGGTTTGGTGTGTGCTTGGCATGTTCTTGGTATGTTCATGGCGTGGGTTTGGCGTGGGCTTGGGATGTGCGTGGCGTGGGCTTTCTGTGTGCGTGGCGTGGGTTTGGTGTGGGCTTGGCATGTGCATTGTGTGGGGTTTCAACGTGCGTGGCATAGGTTTGGTGTGTTCTTGGCATGTTCATGGCATGTGCATGGCGTGGGTTTAGCATGGGCTTGGCGTGTGCATTGTGTGGGGTTTCCATGTGCATGGCGTGGGTTTGGTGTGAGCTTGGTGTGTGCATGGCGTGTTCTTGGTGTGTTCGTGGTGTGGGTTTGGCGTGGGCTTGGCGTGTGCATTGCGTGGGCTTTCCGTGTTCGTGGCGTGGGTTTGGTGTGAGCTTAGTGTGTGCTTGGCGTGTTTGTGGTGTGGGTTTGGTGTGTGTTTGGCATGTGCTTGGAATGTTCGTGGCATGTTCATGACACAGGCTTGGTGTGTGCTTGGCATGTGTATTGCGTGGGCTTTCCGTGTGCCTGGCGTGGGTTTGGTGTGGGTTTGGCGTGTGCTTGGTGTGTGCTTGGCATGTTATTGGCATGTTCATGGCGTGGGTTTGGCGTGTGCATTGTGTGGGCTTTCTGTGTTCGTGGCATGGGTTTGGTGTGTGCTTGGCGTGTTCTTGGCATGTTCATGGCGTGGGTTTGGCGTGTGCATTGTGTGGGCTTTCTGTGTTCGTGGCATGGGTTTGGTGTGTGCTTGGCGTGTTCTTGGCATGTTCATGGCGTGGGTTTGGCGTGGGCTTGGGATGTGCATTGTGTGGGGTTTCTGTGTTCGTAGCGTGTGCTTGGCGTGGGTTTGGTGTGAGCTTAGCGTGTGCTTGGAGTGTGCCTGGCGTGGGTTTGGCATATGTGCGTGGCATGGGTTTGGTGTAGGTTTGGCGTGTGCTTGGCGTGTTCTTGGCGTGTGTGTGGCGTGGGTTTGGCGTGGGCTTGGGATGTGCATTGCGTGGGGTTTCCATGTGCTTGGCATGGGTTTGGTGTGAGCTTAGCGTGTGCTTGGAGTGTGCCTGGCGTGGGTTTGGCGTGGGTTTGGCATGTGTGCGTGGCATGGGTTTGGTGTAGGTTTGGCGTGTGCTTGGCGTGTTCTTGGCGTGTGTGTGGCGTGGGTTTGGCGTGGGCTTGGGATGTGCATTGCGTGGGGTTTCCATGTGCTTGGCATGGGTTTGGTGTGAGCTTAGCGTGTGCTTGGAGTGTGCCTGGCGTGGGTTTGGCGTGGGTTTGGCATGTGTGCGTGGCATGGGTTTGGTGTAGGTTTGGCGTGTGCTTGGCGTGTTCTTGGCGTGTGTGTGGCGTGGGTTTGGCGTGGGCTTGGGATGTGCATTGCGTGGGGTTTCCATGTGCTTGGCATGGGTTTGGTGTGAGCTTAGCGTGTGCTTGGAGTGTGCCTGGCGTGGGTTTGGCGTGGGTTTGGCATGTGTGCGTGGCATGGGTTTGGTGTAGGTTTGGCGTGTGCTTGGCGTGTTCTTGGCATGTTCATGGCGTGGGTTTGGTGTGGGCTTGGCGTGTGCATTGTGTGGGCTTTCCGTGTTCGTGGCGTGGGTTTGGTGTGAGCTTAGTGTGTGCTTGGCGTGTTTGTGGTGTGGGTTTGGTGTGTGTTTGGCATGTGCTTGGAATGTTCGTGGCATGTTCATGACACAGGCTTGGTGTGTGCTTGGCATGTGTATTGCGTGGGCTTTCCGTGTGCTTGGCGTGGGTTTGGTGTGAGCTTAGTGTGTGCTTGGCATGTTCTTGGCATGTTCATGACGTGGGTTTGGCGTGGGCTTGGGATGTGCATTATGTGGGGTTTCTGTGTTCGTGGCGTGGGTTTGGTGTGTTCGTGGTGTGAGTTTGGCATGGGCTTGGCATGTGCGTTGCGTGGGGTTTCCATGTGCGTGGCGTGGGTTTGGTGTGAGCTTAGCGTGTTCTTGGCGTGTGGGTTTGGTGTGTTCATGGCATGGGTTTGGCGTGGGCTTGGGATGTGCGTGGCGTGGGCTTTCCGTGTTCGTGGCGTGGGTTTGGCGTGAGCTTAGCGTGTTCTTGGCGTGTGCGTGGCGTGTTCTTGGCATGTCCTTAGTATGTGCGTGGCGTGTCCTTGGCGCGTCCTTGGCGTGGACGTGGCCCACGTTGGCTTTGGGCCTGGGGTGCGGGTGGCGCGTGCTTGGCGTGACCTTGGCGCGTGCGTGGCTCGTGTGGGATTTGGGGGGGTGGGGGCGGGGCTGCACACGCTAAGGACACGCTAAGCCCACACCACGTGGAGGGGGAGGGGACCCACGGCAT
>NW_010157946.1:0-23963 GCF_000695765.1 Mesitornis unicolor
TGCTGCCAGGTCTGCTCACTAATGAGCTCTGTCAAACAGCAAAGGAAAGAGGCAGTGACTGGCGCTGCTCAGACACAGCACTCCTGGCGAAGTGGGAAGAGCAGGAGAACAACTTGTAAAAAGCCTCCAGGAGAGCACACAAAATGGAGCACGAACACAGAAAAGATGGTTCAGAAGTACTTTTAAAACTAGTTGTAAATGTAGTAACTACAAAATAGTCGATCCCCTACAACTTCCATGAGCAGGCAATGACAATACCATGATATGAAGCCTCCTCTGACACACAGTTTAAACACTCAAGGGTGAAAATCTCTCTTAGACAGGGAAATTGCCCAATTTCACACTTCCCATCAGCAAAGGAATGAGAGAAGGGGGAGCAGGACTTAGAGAAGGAAAAGGCATAACTGGGATTTCTTCCATACTTGTGTGCCAGGACGCTGTTTTCCTCTCTCGGCGGCTGTTTCGGCTTAGCGTTTTCTTCGTGGTTTTTCAGCTTCCCATCCTGCCAAAAAATACAAAAGTTCCTGGTCAGCTGAACTAGGTTAAGAACCCAGTTTCACCCCCACACACTGCAAAGGGAGACTCGATGTTGATATTTCGGGATCGGCCCCTCCTTGGCATCGAGGTGTATCTGGACATGTGCAAACACCCAGCCACCGGCCCTTCCTCCCTGAGCTCTCATTTTGCTGGGATCAAAAAGCTGAATTATTGCTGTTTGCTACAGCAAACGGGACGTTCTTGATAAATGAACCATGATGTGTAAACGGCTTCACAGCAATCAGGTGTAAGACTGGGTAAAAACCAGAAAACCCACCAAACCGAATGGATGACGCAGCCCAAGGGAGCCCGGTGAAGGCAACGCTCAAGCGCAGCAGCACATGAGCATTTCAGAAACCACCTCTGTTGCTTCTCACAGGTACAGGTTAAGTTCTCCAAAACAACTGTTTCACTGCCAATTCCCAGCAAAAGAGCCTCTCGTTTCACAGAAAAAGCTGTAAAGCGGATTTGCACTTTCAAAGGCAAATTGACTTCTAAAGAGGGAGTTCCGCTGGGGGCCAAGGAGTTTTACTCTTGAGATGAACACTGCACCTTGCGTTAAAAACCACTGAATTCACTAAAACAACACTGGAAGTGATGGGTGATGCCCTCAAAAGAGAAATCTATCTTCCAAATTTCACTGTTTACCTCTTTTGGGAGAATTTTCCTTTATTACGATGCAAAAATTAAAAACCAGCCAGTTTGCTTTTCCTCAGATGTAAGTGCACAGCACCTCTCCTGCTGTGGGACACTTGCTTTTATTCACCTAGCGAAGGAAAAGCACGGTCACTGTCAGGATCTTGTCAGGTTCCCAGCTCAGAAGAGGAAATCACTGCTCTGCAATCCAGTGCAATGCTTCCAATACTTTTGTGAGGGTCCTGTTTAGCGTGTGTGAAAAATGTTCCAGAGCTCTTTTTGCTGTGGCACATGAAAAAAGACACAGGTAGTGCCTAGGAAAGCTGGGGAAAGGCAAACCACACTCCAAAAGCACAGGCCAGGAGGAATAGAAGTCGCGTTACCGCTCTCAGCCAGTTCTTGGCACCTCTTCTGTCCTCGGGGCTGCGCTGGTGGCTGTGTGACCATCTGTCCCGCTCCCGCCTCAGCTCCAGCTCAAGGTGGCTCCTGGAATATTGAGGTGAATTGTGAGTGACGGCGATGGTTCTGTAACACTCGTCATCGAGAGATAACCAGGTACTGAACCTGCTCTTTACACCCAGCAACTGGACCCAATTCAAGAGCTGGAAAGCGCCTCTCTGAATAACGAGTGTGTTAAGCCATAATATGTCAAGAGGGAAAATGTGAAAGATTGTCATATGATTCCAGCACAGTTTTGCCAAAAATAAACCTGCTGACTAAGCCTGGAGAAAAGCACTCAGCTGTGCATTTGTTATGGCACTGTCTGGAAAGCACCTCTCTGAATAACAAGTGTGTTAAGCCATAATATGTCTAGAGGGAAAATGTGAAAGATTTTCATCTGATTCCAGCACAGTTTGCCAAAAATAAACCTGCTGACTAAGCCTGGAGAAAAGCACTCAGCTGTGCATTTGTTATGGCACTGTAGGTCAGCGCCCTGTTCAAAACCACGTTCTCCAGCACAGCAACTGCTCCAGGACGGGCTCTGAACCCAAAGCCAGTGTCCTCGGCCACTGCTCAAAGCGTCCACACAGGACAGACCGACTGCTCCTCCTGACTGCTCCTCATGACTGCGGCCAACCCACAGCGACAAAGCTCTCGGGGCACCCAGACCATCAGGGACTGAGGCACCAGAAATCCCATTTACTGAAATAATTTCAAACCAAACTCAGTAGCTGCCAAAGGGAAGGACCCCTGCTCCAAAATCAAAGCCTATAAACTGAGTATCTGCTGGTAAAAGCAGCGACCAGAGTCGTGCTACACAACAGCCAGAATCCCCCTTGCTGTTAAAGCCAACATTCGTGGTTATCGCCCTCGTTCAGCTCCACGCTGCTCCAAGAGTTTTTAAACACTCCTGATGACTACAGCCTCCTTAACCATGTAGCTTAACTGAAGTGGGTAAAGCTGGTGGAGACTTAGAGCAAGGATTCATTTCTGGCTCTAAAACCAAACCAACCGAGGGAATTCCTGTTGATAACTTGATTTATCAGCACCACCACCACAAAAAGCCCCATTTCCTCTCAAATTAATTCCAACAATTCAACCCACTACCCTTTGCTCACTGCTTTAGAAACTCAGTTAAATAAAGAGTACAGCCCCTCGGTAAAGGAGGCTCAGCCATTTCCACACTGCCTTGGTTTAGCTCAGTGAGAAAGGAATCAGAAGTCGTCCAGCTGAGGCAGAAATACTCCAGTGTGCAAATCTCCTCCCCAGGCAGCCACGCTCGTTCAGTTCAGCTGGCTCTGCGCAAGGTGCAGACGCAGACGAGATGTGCTCCCTGTTTATACCTGGGAACACTGCTAAGCTCGCCCATGCACAGCCAGGACCTCACACACATTTCTGAGAAAAGCCCTTTGTGGGTCACCTTGGTCACTTTTTGAAAGAGGAAACCAAAAAGCTGTGCCATGAGAGCAAAATATAAATAAATGCATCCAGCAAGGCTTCCACAGAATCCATCGCAGTGCCCTTGCTACCAACAGAAGATGCACCACGGCCACAGGAGAGCTCTGTCCTGGTTTAAGGTCAGAGGATTTCTGTTTTCCTGACACTGCTAAAGCCATGACACCGCAGGGAAAGCGTTACAGCTCTCGCCAAGTTCTCTACGTTAGGCCTCCAAATTTTTGGTTCCCCCCCAGCAAAACGGAGACCACTTTCAACTGGAAAAAACCCAATAAATCCCCGTGGTGTCTGTCAGACTGACAACCTGGACCGACTCCCTTGCTCCTCAACTCTTTGGCGTTGGCTCTGCTGAGCTTCCCAAACAAGTTGTGGTCACCTCTGTCCTCCTGCATCTCCAGCACCGCCAGTTTGCCAGAGCGAGTTACCACCTCCAGCCCCTACCTCCACGATGGCCCTGCCTGTTTTCTACCAGACACAAATGAAACCAGCCCAGAAAAGAGACGAGGAAAGGATCTGTTCACCGCTGCCTGCAGAGCTCCTCCACTTCCAGCTGGAGGCTGTTGATCTTGTCGCCGAACTCCTGCTTGAAGAGCCGGTTGTCCTCCTGCGCCAAGTGCCGGTCCTTCTCTGCCTGTCGCAATCTGGATTTGAGCCACATGAACTTGTGATAAAAAACAAAAGCCATGGTGGGGAGGAAGACCGAGTTCAACCAACAAAGAAAAAACCCAGTGAAAAGGTAAAGCCAAAACAAAGAATGGTAAAAACGATGGACAGGGGGAAAATATTATAAAGAAAAGCAAAATGCAGGTGAACCAGGCAAAAGCTCTGCTTTTCAATAGTTTTTATTCTATTACTACAGTTTACAGCCATTAGATGAAAAACATAAGACATCACTTTTATCCAGATTCAAAGCAAACCTCAAGTACACAGAATTTTCAGTCCAATTGGATTTTAATGAACGTTACATTTCAGCTCTACACGCGTAACTGGAACTTGCGACATAGGTTAGCTACGATACTGGGAGTGGCTGCCTGTCCCTGGGCCCCCCGCTGACTGGCCACACTGGCTCAAGCACCCAGGCATTCGTACACCAAAGCGTTTCCGCTTCGGGCCCGGCATCACGAATGGCTGGATCCTTAGTTCTGTCTTATTTTAGCATCAAGCCAGCCTAGCCCCTTGTTTCTCCAGGAGAAAGCTGGGGAGGGGCAGGGGAGTTATCACTATTTGGGTACCCTGCTGAAAGCTTCCACCCTTTTATTATTATGTATTTCCTTTTTCTCCAGGTAGTTACAAAGTGTTTCTAGTAAAAGGTTACTGGGGGTTACACGGATATTTTCAAGCACACGACTTGGGCATCACGCAGAGATTTCAATGGGGTCTCCAAGGCCGCTCGTGTGCGGGAGCCCCCGAAATGAGCCCCGCGCTTGCGCAGAGGACAGGGCTGAGGCCCCAGGTTTCACCAGACTCAGTGAGCATCACTAGGTAGTTTTTCCCCCCCCCGGTTGCGTTTCAGTCACATTCGCCTCCCACTGTGCCCTGAGGAGCACATCCCACAGGGCACAGGGGGAACTGGCCCTGAAGAATTTTTACAGGCATCTCACTAGAGAAAAAAAACCAATCCCTTACTCAATACAGAAACCCCCCCAAACGTGGTTTTCTTGAAATAAATAACATCTCCAGGAGTTCTTATCACCTAAAGCCTGTACCAGGCCAGCAGGGTGAACTGCTGCGGCCACAGGAGGAACAGATTAGTTCATACAGTCCAAGCTACAGTTACCTAAAGTTTTGCACTGGGGTGTTAACTGGATTATTTTTCCTATTCGGAGCCACTTTGAAGCTTTAGCTGTTCTGTCACTAGCAAATTCTGTTTGCATTGAGCAGCAGAAACTTAAAAGCAAATAAAAGTGTAATAGTCAAAGGCAACCCTTCCTTTTGAACCACTAACTACTCAGACAAGGAATGGTCGAGTACCAAATTACCACTTCCACTCCCCACCGCTGCACGTTTTGTTCCTTTCTTCTATTTTTTTTGTTCCTTTTCCACACCAGAGTATAAAGATCAGATTATTTCTTATGTAAAACGTCTCATTTCCCTTTCTAGGAAGAGCAGAGACCGATCCAAAGGCCTCTCCTCGGCTTCCCTCGGCCAAGAACCGCGACGTACGCCCAGAGGGATCCATGGCAGAGGTAGAAGGCAATGCAAAGATAAGGAGGTTTCCACTGAATTTACCACTCTATCATGTTACTCTAAGACACCTAGCTACTAATTCTGGACACATGAAGTTTAAAGGAATAAGGATAAGTCCCCACCCTCCCAACCAAGTCACCGAGGCCGAACCGACGCGAGCAGGCTCGGTACAAGAGGGCCGGTCTCCGCGGTGACGAGCTACCGAGAGGCGCCCGCCACAGACGCGAGCGGGTAACGGCTTTGGGCACGCACACAACCAACCGCCTAGGACGGGAGCGGGTAACGGCTTGGGGCACGCACACAACTACTGTCAACAACTTCCAGGGATGCTTTTTTTTTTCTCGTCTACTTCACAAAAAAAGGGTCACACAGAAAACTAGTTGACTTCCCAGAGCTGGCCAATGGGGCATCGGCTTGAGCACCGCTAGGATCCAGCAAACGGCGAAGACTCGTGCTGCTGCATGCGCTGTGCATCACCACTTGTCTGCCACTCCTTACGCTGTTCTGGTGGGTTTATTGGCCAACTCATCGGTACTTTAACACAGTTTAAATGGCAAAGTTAGGGATTTTTATACCCGACTCTAAATCTCGGCAGAAAAACTCACTGGTTTTTAAAAATTCAGCAAATTCCAAATCAACTTTAGGTGACAATTAACAATTTAAAGGTTGCTTTTAGCAATTCTCAAGTTCTCCCCTCGTAAATGAGTTCTGATGTCAGAGCTGTGAGGTGACCAGACACAAAAATGTCTAATGATGCTTCTGGATCAGTTTGTTTGCTGCACTATTTAAGGTTTTTGCCTGTTTCACCAAATCCTTTTCACTGTATAAGTCAGTCAGTCAAAATGAGGATGACAGGGAAATGGAAAAATAAGAACAGCAAGAGAAAAAGAGCAAGTAATTAGCTAAACAGGTCTCATGAAACCATTTCAAATACAGATTTTCAAGACACAAAATTACCTATTTTATAAAGAACCATTCACAATATAAACCCTAAAACAAGAGTGTTAATTTAGTGCATTGATCTACTGTTAAATAAGTCCCAGTCGACACACGCTGCTGAGACCTATGCTTTCCTCTCATGTGTCTCAGAGCCACCACAGCAGTAGAGGCCATTCACAGAGACCAAAGCTCTGAACCCTTGGCCAAACCACCGCAAGGCCTGGTTTTGAGAACAAGACCAGGGGGAACAGGGAAGACTTGGAATAACCAAGCCCCTCCACTGCACTCTTGTCCTTCCTGCTCCCCCTGTAACACTGTCATTGCCAGTCAAGCACCTCTCTAAGCTCACACCGATATTTTTATCAGTGCTATCAGAGACAGTAAGTGACCTGTAACGGCTGGATAACGCAGAAGAGCACAGACAAATAAAGCTGCTATGTCCATTACTGTTCTATTTAATGGAAGCCCTCCTGCGGGCAAAACCCTTCTCCCAGCAGCATCTCACTGCATGATTGCTCTCCTCACACAGCTCTGTTCAGTGGTGGTAAAGCAGAGCTCTCAGACGCTCACCTGGCCCACTCAGGGCAGTGGGACACAACCACTACAAAACACAAGATTTGATAACTGCACAAGCTCCATCTTTTACCTTTGTTCGAGCTGTTTGATGGTGGCCGCCATCTGATTCGTTTTTTCTTCCAAGCGGCTGTTTAATTCACTCTTCTGTTTCGCTCCCATGTCTGAACTCTGGAAAAAGCAGCATCGTGGTTTTTGTAAGTAGCAGGAAAACCAAACTAAGCCACCATAAATCACGTGGCACATCACATGAAAAGGGCAGAAGCCAAAGACACAGCAGAAGGTGCTCAAGAAAGCAAATGCCAGGTCAGTATTGCGAGGACACAGGCTGTGTATATAACAGAAGGGCAAAACCACAACCAGTGAAGCTTCCTGTGTAACACATTAAGGCTGTGCCTGATAATACCATTTGGCTGTTTTGCATAGGATGATTGGCTCAAGGAGAGCAGAATCAACTCGTTCATGTTCTCAAATATATTTAGGATTTATTTCTGAGCGTCTTGGGTTGCAGTTTGTCTTGAGTCTGTTTGTGTCATCAGACATCAATGTGTGATGATGAACGTATGTCATTACACCACAGACATTCAAAATACTAGATTGCACTGGAACAGGAGCTACCATTGCTCAGTTTTTATACCATAACAAGACCAGAAGATGCTTTTCCCAGTCAAACACACACATTTCTGCATCATCATGAGTCTTTCAGAAGAAAGTGCACTTCCTTTAGTCCCCAGCA
Organism: Mesitornis unicolor; assembly: GCF_000695765.1. Lineage (NCBI taxonomy): Eukaryota > Metazoa > Chordata > Aves > Mesitornithiformes > Mesitornithidae > Mesitornis > Mesitornis unicolor. The sequence continues at coordinate 7,505 of NW_010157946.1, forward strand.
CATTCACTTGTTCGAGTGCTAAGGCTGACTTGCAGAAAGACACAAGCATGGTACACAGCGTGTAAGCCTTCCACACCCAGTGCCTTTTAAACAGGTATGGGGAGAAAAAAGAACAGGAGCTACCATTTTTAATGTGGAGTCCACTGCATTTGATGTAATTATTTCCCTACCTGCAGCTTAAAGGACAGTTCATGCTTTAGGGCCCTGAGATCATCCAGCTGCTGCCTGAGCGCCACCAGCGCAGTCTGCTTCTCACAAACGTCTTTCTCCAGCATCTTCATGGCCAGCTCCATCTCCTGCCGCATCCCGATCTGCGCCTCCAGCTCCTTCTCCACATCCTGAAACACGGGAGCAGGCAGCGTTACCCGCCAGCTCTCATCCCCATCGCGACACAACCACCCTGAAGCGCCTGGCAAGGCTGTCTCGGATCAGGCAGAAGCAGGCAGGCAACAGTCCCCTGGTCAAACCTTTTCAGAAGCGATTGCCTGACATGGAGGTATTTCATGAGAAAGCCCCTTGTAGCGAGCTCAAGCCCACGCTGTCCTTACCAGCCGCAGCTGAGTCTCCTCCTTCAGCTGTTTTCGTGCCTCAGTCAGTGCTTGTCCATCGGCGGTTCTGTCTTTAGTGGCCTAAGGTAACGAAAACACCTCATTAAGTTGTCAATAGATACAACTAACGCTCACGTTTGCTGATGATCTGCTTTGCTCACCACCTCAAAAACAAATTCTGCAACTCTCACAACTCGGCAGCTCCATTCACTTAATGCAGCTTCCAAGTGAAGTGACTACTTCCCTCCTTCCCTGAGATGCCCAGTGCAAATGCATGGACATGAATGCATTTAAAAAATGGATTAAGTAAAATTTAAAAATCCATAAAACTAAAACCAGGTTCTGTCACAGTCTCTCGCGCTTCCATTAAATCAGCAAAAAAGGACTGTAGATCCTGCCCCTTCATTTCCAAACAGGGTAGCGTCTCAGGCCAAAAAAAAGCAGAACTACTTCCAAATATTTCTGCCGCCCCCTCAGAGAAAACGCTCGTTCCTCCTGTCCCTCCTGACACCACGGCACAGCAAGCCATGAACCTGCTGCGTTCGCTCTCGGCTCTGCACATGCTCGTGGTTTAATCAGGTACGGCCAGGCAGGATTTACAGTGGCCAGGGTCCATCTGTTCCCCTCTGCAGGGGCTGCACTCTCATCTATGGCAGATTTTGTCTTGGATACATAAGGAAATGAAGTCTCTTTGAAGCACCTACGTCCCTGTCAAATTTGGGCTGGAACTGCCCAGAAAGTCCTGTAAAAGTTCACACACACCAACCTTACGATTGGACTCCAAGAAGTAAGAGCTTTCCTCTTTAACTCGCTCCATCTCTTCCTGCAGGGTAATAATCCTGTTGTTTGCAACCGCAAGCTGTGGACGAAACAGAACAACAGTAACACGTCAAAACCAGACCTGAGCATTTTTTCCTTCTCTAGACACATTTTCTGTACTCATTTTTTTTACATTCACAGTAAGAAATAAAAATACGTGGCATGGCAAAAGACAAATCAGCCTCTACCACAGAGAATGATGATCTGAAAAAGCATCGATTAGCGCCAGTGTAACGGATTTCCAGTACTGGCTCAAACAGAGACTTCCCAGCCCATTTTGGTTCCTGTCATTGAGCAAAGTTAAGGACTCTCTTCAGGTCACTACCTGCTAGGTGTGGTGTAACTTGTGGTTAGCACGGCTTAGCAGTAATCCTCTCTGCATTCCCCTTCCCTTGCCAACAATAATAAAAAGGAAAAATGTGAGAGCGTGACAGCTAAGTTTTGTTGACTTCTAGCAAGGGAAATAAATGACCAGAGAAGAAACACTTGTGTGGGCTTGCTAAGGCTTCAGCAGTTTGGGTATGCTGCTGGGTAGAGCATCTGAGATGTACGATGCTCCACATTTGGGCAGGAGCAGCACTACAAAACCTCACAGGAGGAGGAGGATTTGGCTGGAAAGGGAGGATTGGCAGTAGCATGCACCACCCCTAGGAGACAGGGCATCGGCCTCAGAGCGACTCCCAGTGAAGACATCGCCAGAGCCTGGCATTATTTTGAGCGTACGGTCAAAGGCCAAAATAACTCCAGAGAGCTCCTCCTGGCTCTGTCAGTCACAGCTTACAAGAAAAGCTCAGTGACATCCCAAGAGATCAGCGACGTTATTAGATGACAAACCCGAGCTTTACCCTGAAAAAACCGTGAGTCCTTGGTACAACTCAAGGCAAATACATAAATTGATGTGCCATTTGATGCAGTTCATTAACTGCAGCCTGCGAACAGCGCTGCTTGGCACAGCAGTGGCCCTGTAACTCTGAACAGCATGCAGACCTCAGACACAAGCAAGTAAATTATTCCAAGTCTAAAAAATCCTTCAGTGAACACTGCAATTAATCTCACGGGTACCATGCCTAATGGGGACAGCACTCAATCTGCAGGTAATAAATCAAAAGCCACTTCTTGTGGTAGCACTGAGAAAGGCAGCCACTACTGCACATCACCTTTTTAAAATTAAGAAACTATTGTAACTGCAAAAATCCATGTCTTGCTCCTCAACTGCAAGAGTGGACACGCCGATTTCCAGCACTAAAGCCTCCCATCATTTGGAATACATCCATCAGAGTAAGTGTTCAATAACCAGACACACAGACCTCCTTTAATGAGGGTGAACAAGCACTTATTACGTTTATGCCATTACTGATGAACTGGGAGAGCAATTCTATAGCACAGGCTCACCCATGACTCACGTAGCAGCCACTGCTCGTGCTCAGACTGAACAATGTTTTATCCATAATGAGAATTTTTCCCTTTCTTTCTTGAAAATTGTGACAGGCCACAGGAAGAGTTATTGAAACATTCTGATTGCTGTTTTTACACTGGAGTAACCTGTCCAAATAGCCATTTACAGATGTCTCTGTCGTGTCTGGAAGTCTCATACCTACATCAGCTGTACTGCGTTCAGAACCACAGCCACCATCCCCTTTATTCTAAGACATTTTCCGAAAATGAGAAAGCGTGCCAAGATTTCAGAGGGATCGAGCACATTCGGCAGCTTTTGGGTTTTAACATGAGCATTGGGTTGTTTTTCCACCTGGTGCTTGCTTAGCAACAGCCAGTGTAGGTCCTTGGCAGCTGTTACTCCAGCTCCATCGTTAAACAGTCATCGTTACCTACACCTGAATTCAGAAATCAGCTCCTCTCTTACCATTATAATCCTGGATTTAAAGAGGCCAAAACATCAGAGGATTTTCTACCCCACTTACCTCCTCTGTCAGTTTAGTGTTGGATTTTTCTAAGGCATCCACCTTGGCCTGTAGGTTGTTTACCGTAGCGCTGTTCAAGAGAAAAAAAACTACAGTAACTCCTCCTTCTTTTAAAAGCCTGTTTTCTATTTTGCTATATTATATAATAAAGAATACATAAAATCATGTCCTTACCTTAAATGTCTATTGAGTTCTTCTACGTAGTTCTTCTGGTCCAAAATAGCAGTTATCTGGCCATCACTGGAAAACAAGACATAGCGTTGAGCTCAGCCTGAGCACTGCCCTCTCACACCAACACTGCATTGCTAATCAAACACGAGTCAGGGACTGTCAGACACACAGATGTTCTAAAAATGCAGCTATAAAGTCAGTGTAATCAAAACACCTGTAGGATTATGGTTGAAGATACACCTCAGTTCAAAAGAGCAGGAGTTCCTCAGAAGGCCTCAACACCTGACCATACGTCAGCGTGTCCACCCTGTGCTTTTCAAGCTCTTGCTCTGAGCGTTGCACAGCTCCGTTTGGGTACTTTAGACTATTACCACACTTACAGGATTTCCAACTGGAGATTTTCTTTTCCTAAGGACGCCATGGTGCTGAAAATCAACTTCTGTCCCACTGGCCACAAGCCTAAGCTGCTTACCGGAAAGGCCTGAAAGACTGGCAAGACCTAACTCAGCAGAGGGTCCCTTTTAAAACATTTTTCTCTTCCATTGTCAGCTAAGGAAGAACACACAGAGCTCCTGAGAGGCTTTCCTTTACCCTTGTGCCCTCCCAATACTTCCAATATCTTATTTCCATAGTATGGCTCACCAGGGAAGAGCAATTCGCTCTAAGTACCTTTTAATGAAAAATGTGACAGAGTGCAGGCTGACCCGAAATACTTGAGTACAGGCTACCAAGAGATAAGCAGGAGAGCTGTGCATGCACTTACCCTTCAGTGCCTTTCGTGCTGTTCCCATCTTTCAAGTACATTGAGAAATCAATAACTCCAACCTAGAAAAGAAAAACTTGCGTTTTACATTAAACCCTTTACATTTCACTCCACAGTGAAGAACACAAGTGTGCTCCCAAGAACAGAATCACAGTAACAAGCTTCTATCTCGGCTGATGTAAGTCCTCTACAATTGAAAATGGTTCCAAATTAAACAAGCTGAAAAAGCCATTAACTGAACACCCAGTACCTGCGAGTCCAGGTCTTCTCCTTTCATGCAGAAGTTGGCGTCGATGACATTCAAACCTACCAGGAGGCCAGCAATGATCGCACCCTCTTCTTCCATCATCAGTGCGTTAGGCTCATAAAATTCACTGCGGGAAGCACAGCAAGAGAAGACAAGCGTTGCATCTTTACAAGTCTGCATCTCCAAGTGGCACACGTTTACTGCTCTATTACCTACTTCTCCTAACACCACCACATTCTCCTGTGGGCAATACCAGGTTTTCCTCTCTAACCCCAGGCCAGCTATGCATTTGCATGGACAGCCCACAAAAACCTACTTGTTTGAGTACAGAAACACCAATGTATTTATTAAATCCCACTGCTTCACACAGACCTAGTAGTTCAAATCCATGGACTTTCAGCTAAACTACAAAATTATTGCTGTTTTACAAGTGGGAAGCAGAGATAGAGAGAAGTGAAAGGACTCGTTCCACATCAGATGGTGATGAAGTGACAAGGTCAGAAATAAATCCAGGGCTAAGATCTTGCAGATGGAGAATGCTGTATCGCCTCTGTACAGATATTTCACCCAAATCACTTCTTTGGAACCAAAATTTGTGTTTATTCCAATGGATACTTGAAACGATTAAAGTGGAGAAATAACAGCTTTTGAATTAAGAATACTAAGCATTTCTAGTCCCTCAGAGGAAGCTCTGCATTTCACAACTATTACCATTTCTCCAGGAAAGCACACGCACGTTTTCCCATCTGGGCGTAAAAGTGCGTGAAGATCTTACAAGAGGGCAGAAGAGAATTTGACCTAATCTGAGAGAGCGCTCACCTGAGAAGATCCTTTCTGTTGATCAAGGCTTTCATGTACTCAGAAAGCTTCTTCTGCATTAGAGCCAGGCGAAGCCAAGCTCTTCCTCTTCCCACGGGTGTCCTACAAAGGCAAGAAATGAGAATTACCCACGTACTGCAGTGTGTGTGCACAAACAGCTTTAATAATCCCTTTCTGTGTAAAGTTTCTGCATCTTCATCAGCTGGCACTGATGAAAACAGGAAAATACAAAGTATTTAAGTGCAAATAGTTACAGGCAAGTTTAAGCAATCACCGCTTCTCTTATAACTAATTACGTATTTGTTACAGTAAAAATATTTTCCTGGCTTTACACCTGCTAGATGGGCAGAGACCAGCCGCTTCCTCAAACCACCCTCTAATTCAAACCCCGTTTCGGGCAAGGCACGCCAGCAGAACGCTCCTTCAGGAAGGTGTTAAGTCGGGTCAGAATCCACAACACAACTGAAAACACCAATCCCGTCCTGTTCTCTCGAGGTGCTTTGCTCATTAACACGCTCACAGGATGCAATAGGGTACAGTCACAGTCCTCCCCTCTCTGTTTCTCCTGCAATGTGAAGCACGCAGCTTTAAAAATCCGAGAAGGGACAGGCTGCAGCACAGCTCTGGCTCTGGCCAGCAGCCAGCACCAGCAGCTCCCAAGGTGTAAATCCCCGAGCAGAGCAGCATTCCCATCAGAGGGACATTTCTGCTCCGTCTCCAGCAGCCAGGCAGCTGTGCTACACCAAGCTGCACGTGGGACACTCCATCTCCTAACCTTACTCAGTATAGGCCACGACTGCCCGTGACACTCATCCTCATCTTCACCGCTCCCCAGCCTTGACCTCACTGATGTATGATATAACATTTTCCAAGGGTTAGCATCAATGCAAGGCTGAGGATTAGAAAATTAGTCAAAAACTGTTCTTTATTTCCATTTATTTCACGTTTCAATATTCTTTTACAACAGGAAAAGGTAACAGGAGCTCTGGCACAACGCTGCTGGCACTGCACATTGATCCTGGAACAGCTTCCAGTCCTGCACAGACCTCCAGGAAAAGCACCTGTCCATATGTACATTGCTAAACACTAACCCAAAATAAACCGTTACTGAACCTATTCACCTCTGCTTTCACAGAGTGCTCTGCTGCACATTTAATCCTTAGTCCTGCTGCTCAAACAAAAGCATCCTTATACCTTTTCTTCCTGCTCTCCAAACTGAAACCTTCTTATCAGTTCCTTTTTAGTGCTGAATAAGCAAACCCAAATGTGATGTCTGAAATGGCCATGGAATTTTTAAAAGCAATATATGCTTAAAGTGGGTTTTTTCCCCTTCTCTATCAACATAAGCTATAGAATCTTCTCCAACTTGGTGACTGTGCCCCCCTTTTACACAAACTTTACAAGTTTACCAGAATTTATTTAAAAAAAAAAATTACCTCTATCAGCCCCAATGTTATCAAACCTGTAATCACCTTTCTTCTAACCCCCTTCCTCTTGAGTCTGACTTCAGAAAGAGTCAGTACAGGCTATTCCCATTCCTAAGGCACATCGTCACTCAATTGGTGCCAGCAATAATGAGCTATTGTCCGTAAAACCCCACGTGTAACACAAAGAATATATCCTATCCTCGCCTTCTGAGATCCTTAATGAAGAATAAATAAAAGAGAAGTGACCCAACTGTATCAGCAGAAGGTGGCAGATGGATTCCGGAAGGTTTTGGTTGCTGTCCCTTCTCTTCTTCAGGAACCTCCTCACAATAAAACCGCATTATATACTTGTGTGGTAGAAGACTGTACTTACTTCAGCCCCGGGAGATCCTTAACACTTGCTGTAATCTCTGCAGCTTCAGGAACAAGTTTTTCTACCAGTTCTAGTGGTCCCCAAAATGACTTATTTTGCCCAAGAAAAGTCTTTTTGGCTAGAAAAGAGAAAGAGAGAGAACAAATGAGCCCGTTAGGCCTGTGCTGAGTAAATACATTCTCAAATATGGTCAGAAGTGACTGAGGAGTAAACAAAAACCACCAGAAAGATTCTTTCGGGACCGCGGCTGGGCAAGGACAAAAGATGACTTCTTATGCCCGAGCGTGGCACTTCCTGGCATCATTCAAATAACGCAACAGGGGCTTGAGGCAGCTGCCAGAAAATACCTCATACATCCCAAATACTCCAAAACAACACCACGCAGAGATAACCAGAAACTCAGAGCCACTGCTAGGGGTCAACAGTTTCCACTAGGACGATGTTGCCATCCCCAGGTTATACCTGATGTGCACAGTAGTTTCCCCCCCCCCTCGCTGACCATCACATTACAAGGAAAAGGACCACAGTGCTTTGAACCCGCTCCCTGGCTTCCAGGGGCTTCCCTCTGCATCCTTTCCCCTCCAGAAAAGCTTTCTAGGGAACCCTAGGTACTAAAGCTGGAAATTCATCTCCTTCTTCCACAGCTGTCCCTGCTACTTCACAGCAGCAGCGAGAAGACCGAGAACTCCATTAACTTCAAGCTTACAACCAGTAGAACGGACAGTGGTGAATGGATAAAGAAAGGACCTGAAGAATACAAATGCTTCTCCCTCTTAACCAGCACAGGAATTGTCTCCCCTATGTGTAATACTGAACATGCTACTACAGAAGCACCACAGGATGTACACGTGGGTGCTGACAGGGAATTTAATACCACCTGGTGGTTTTCATCACAAGCCACACTCACACAAGGGCAGCACGTCAAGAAAAGCAGCTGCTTGGCAATTTTAGTTGCAACTCCATATTATATAGTTCAATATAAGTTCTGCTTGCCATTCTGGAAAGCAGCTTACGAGATATTAACCAAAAAAGCCCAAATCCTCAGGTTAAATAGAAATACTGAGAAAGGATCTTCATGTTGCAGTTCCTCTTCCAGCAAGAGGACTGTTGTGTCTCTAAAGCATGAGGAAGTGCCGAAAAAAGGGAGTCCTGAGTTTGCTGAGGAGCCAATTTTACCACAAATTACTCAGTTATACTGGAGCCACATGTGAAACAACGCTTCAAAAATGACAAGTGTCTGCAGCAACCATGAACTTTTCCCCTGCAGTGTCAAACCTTCGGCAGATTTTTTTTCCGCTTCCCGCGGCCTGTCGAGTCAACTGTGATCACAACAGTGACCCTACTCAACCTCTCTTTGCTCCACCGCAGATTACAGAAGCAGACTCGGAAAAGAAGATTTCCCACTCCTACGCGACGAGCGCCGGCCCGGGAGGACACCTGGCGAGCCACGTTACCTTTCAGGCCGTGTTTAAGGCAATGCTCCATCACAACAAAGAACTGCTGAAGAGGTGCATAGTCGGAGTCCAGCGTCCTGCCCAGGTTGAGCGCCGATTCGATCAGCCCCTTGATACTCAGCTTCGCCATGTTCATCAGGTTCATGCGTTCATTAGCCATGAGATAATTAGGATCTATTAAAAAAAGGAAGACAACCACTGTTGAGTAACAAAAGCTATTTTTACTATAATAAGATGTCCCATCTTTCTCTCTTTTTGTCCCTAAAGGCATTTTGGGGGCTGTGACAGTTTGATGTGAGGCGCTCTCTTCAGGCCTTTTGTTGAGAAAAGCAAAAATTAACCAGCGTTTCATACCCAAAGCCACAATGACATGAGAATAGGTAAATATTACATTACAGGTGCCTCAATACTTCAAGTAAGCACAAAAGCTTTACATTTTTAGGCAAGGAAAGTTGAAGACAGCTGTTAATATTGTGCCTTACACCTTGACAACACATCACTGAACGTTACAGCCATCACTTGCTCCAACTCAAGTCCCCAGCTGTGTCCAGCCACTACAACCTGGTGAGGATTCTCCACCTGAGATTTGCTCTTCAGTCTAAAGACAACCATTAATCCTCTCACCCTTAATCCATCAATGTGCCTCTCTATCTTTACTGCTCATCACTTCCTTCATGGCTCCTCTGACACCTCCTTGCATTTCCAACGCGTACAGAAGTTTTCCAAGACTGTACTCTTCCTCCACAGTATTACAATATACCTCTGTCGTATTATATATCCACCTCTATACCTTATTATTGAGATATTTATACTTCCTAGCTGCTTCTCATTGCAAGAAACAAATAAAAAAATCTATTTCCTAAGCTACACCCTGCCTGCCACGGCCTTTCTCTCCCCTTTCTTCTCCAGGATGGACCAGTACCAGAGTCTTCTCCATTAAACTTCACTGGAGCCCCCCCAGCGGCTCCTGTGCCAAGCAGCTCAAAGAGAGAAGGTGCATCGTGAAGAAGGGGAGCACACAGATGGTGCCAAGCCATGCCAGCTGGAACTGCCATCAGGTGAGAGCCATGGGCCCAGCCACCTCCCCAGGCCACAAACGCCCTCCTGCCCAGAGAAACCTCAAACCAGTCCAGTTGTTCCTGCGCCTTCACCCCATCTTCTACAGCTGAAGGACAAAGTGACCCAAACTCCCCCAGAGTTCTGTTTTAGTCACTCTAGGCTCCTCAAGCACCGACCGTCTTGGCTCTCAGCTTATAAAAAGGCTGAGATTAGGCATTGGTTATTTATTTTCATAATACAGAAAACTTCTAAGTACTCACTTAGGAATGCAATTCTCACAGCAGCACTGGACTATAGAAAGATTTCATTTAGTGGGTGATTTTTATTGCCTTTGCTGAACTCCTACTACTTTAAGCTGATAGATTTCCATGTACATGGAGCAGATTGTTTTGTGATTTGCAATGTAGCTTTAAGTCACCATTGCTAGGAACACAGGCTCAAGAAAAACAAGTCAGACGTAATATTACATACAATTGATTGCAAAACCTAATTTTAATACAGCATTTGCTTCCACCACAAACAACTATAGCCACAAAATTGTGCGTTGCTTTGGTATCATGACTCAAAACCCACTCAGAATAAGTTTGTCCATAAAAAACCACCAGCCCTCTCTCCCAGTACTGCTGGTAGCACAACTCCCATCTGCAATAAATGGGTACTTCTAACAAATAAACCAGCAGAGATCTCTACTAGGTCTGAATAATCAAAATTGTACCCTCAGAAAAAGTACGGTGCTGTGGTAAAAGAAACAAACAGACTTTTCTTGACTGATTGATTTAAATCAGTCTAGGTTGAGCACCAGTATTTTTGGCTGGCCAGGCTTTGAAGAGAAGCTCCTCTGCATACACAGCTCTGCACGCTGATCTCAGGAGCCAGATCAGACCCATTCAAACAGCTGAGTCTTTGCCTCCTGATCACACTGAGCAGTTTCAAGAGTGGCCTGAAACTTTGTTAATAATCACAGCTTCCTTTTCTTCTTCTTCCCCACCACAGGAAGTAGCAAGGTGCAGAGAGATAGGTGCTTTTTGAGGCAAGGCGCAGGGTTCTCCATGAGGCTGAGAGGTCTGTGACTGCTGTGTCAGCTGGGGTCGACATTACACTGATTAAAACCAAAATAAAACAAATAAACAGGACTAACCAATGGGTGTTCAAGACAACCAGATTCCTTCTTTGCTCTTAAGAGCTGATGAACATCTCAGCTGATGAAAGTACTTAGGAAAAAAGACAAGCTGGACTATGCTGTCGTTTAAGACTGAAAGATGCAGCCACAGTCTAAAGAACGAAAATATCAAGTCACTGATAAGTGTTTTCATCACAAGGATTAATGACAGGCTTCTGCTTCATGAGTCTGTTGTGACCGATGCCGCTCTGTGTACGTACAGCCGAGACTCTCGGTCTGAGACAAAACCTCCCCCAACTTTCTCCTGCTGCCTCTAACTGCAAAAACCCAACCCGAGTCATGTCGTAAGCATGAAAACATAAAAACCTTGATCTGAAACTTCACCTTTCAATGTGGTTTGGATTTCAACTGACTCTTAAATCTAATCTAAACTATTCTTAATAATTCTGAATTAATCTTAATCTATCTAAACTTAAATTCTTAGACTTTTAACCTAAAAGTCAAGGAACAAGTCAAAGCTACATTGGATCTCCAAGGGTTACTGTGGCTTAAGTACTTCTCCACTTGGTAACAATCAATTTTATCCCTCCTCATTATTCAGATTACCTCAATTGCAGGGGGTCTTGAAACGCTGCAGATGTGAACAAATCAGCCCAAAGTAATGCCGATTAACGAGGATTTCAGCAAGATTCTCCACGTACTGAATCCATCTTACACCAAGAATCCCAGCTGAAAGCAACCCAAACTTGAGAAGGGTGCTTCTGCATATGGAATAAAACAGCCTTGTGCACACAGTCCATACTGTATTCAGATTAACAGACACAGTAATGGGGAAATATTTAGTTTTTAAAACCAAACCAGCCAGCTCTCTGCAGTGCACCGAGTCTCAGCTAAGTAACTTGACATTAGGAGGACATTAGTTCCAGCTGCTCAGACCATGAAATCATGAACACGTGTATCATTTCAAATAAACGTGGGAAGCAAATCCCTAGATAAATTAAGGACTTCAACAATTTTAACCGTCTTTTCCTTAGCCTCTGTTCAGCCACGTCGTGCAAGACTGCAGGTGAGAACACTCCTCCAAGCTGCCGCTGTCTCCCCACAAGTCCTTGACAGAAAGAATAATTAATGTTGTTTCTCCTGGCAGCCTCAGGTCCTGGGTCTGCCTCCCCAAAATTCCTACAGGCACACAATCTGCTGCAGCATTTCCAGTGCACTGACTTGTATCCAAGGAGGACGAGCAGCAGAGGGGACAGCTTCATCTCGCCGTGAGTCGCAGAGGACACAAGAAATGGCCAACGTCAGGGTCGAAGCTGCAGAGGGGTACTCACCGCCTGTCCCAGTGCACCCAGTCCAAACTGGTGTCTGCGGGTCTGTGCGAACACCCTGGCTGTGGTCAAGGTGCTGGAGATGTGGTGTGCGCTCCTGTCTCCCTCCACAGTGGTAGGAATACCTGCCACCTGAGCCATCTGCTTCTGGGATGTCACCCAGAGCCTTCCATTCATGATGGAAAATAAGCTAAAGCAAACTGAGGCTATTTTAACGCTGTGGAAACAAATAGGAGTTTAACACCTTTACCTATCTTTTTAATTTAAATGCCTCACGTCCTGGTAGCAAAGCAAGCCCCTGACTACCATTCTCAATGGGGCAATCTGCATTTTGCATCTCATGCATGCCCTCTCCTACAGCTAAGCAGTGATGAAAACAAGAAGGCCATGACTATTCACACGTGAAAAGCAGAGGCCTGCCTTTCTACAGAGAGATGTTTTACACTACTAATGTTTTGCTTCTACGTTCAAAACTCCACGGCCTACTCTGTGTGGATAAACTGGGGTGCAGCTGCACTGACACTGTGTTATGAAGATGAAACCTGGTTTCCTAAGCGAGGAAACATCTTCAGCAGAGACTTTGCAAGGTTGCTTCACGTGCTCTTGCTGTTCTGTTGTTAGTGTTGGCTTTGGAGGGGGAAGCACACTCCACCTCCCTGGTCCGTGACACACCAGGCACGTAAGGGTTTCAAACAAACAGAGTGGGGCAGTGGCCACAGGAAAAAACCGGATTCAAGTGAAAAGATACAAAACCCACATTTCAACCTCATCCCTCCCAGAGAAAATAAATGCAAAACAATCTGTAAAAAGCCCAGGCACGTAACAAACTAAATACAAAACAATCTGTAAAAAGCCCAGGCACGTAACCAAGCCCAACAGCTGAGAAAGGCACCATCCACGGAGGATGATCAGCAAGAGATCCACGTAGGTAAGCCATCTAAACTAATTTCTGTGCACTCTTTAAAAAGATTTATACCATGAGTTTCTAAATAGAAAGAAAAGTAAATTTTACCATGCCATGGTTGATTTTGCTTTTTCCTTCTGCCAGAAACACGCTTAAAACAATTTGCACTGCAAGATTTTTCCTAATCAAGTCCCAATCACTTTCTTCACTATCTTTAATTATAAGTTGTTATTCCAGTAATAACTGCAACTATGCCTTTGAAGACAGATGTATCCTTCACGGTGCTGTGCATAAACAACCCCCTGTTTATAACCCTGAGTCCGTAACATAAAGGTGCTTCGCTTAATTCCACCACTTTGCTTTACCAAGTTTCACGTTTAATTGCTCATCTGAGACTTCTCAGCCACAACAGGAAATTTCCTACTTATTCCTTTGCCTCCAAAAGGTTTCTGAGCCTTTTGCGCTGCAAACGCTTTCATCCCAAGCATGAACAGCTGCATTTAGTCACCAATTACAAATTTACTTGAGTGCACGCTGAATCAGGGACTCATCTATTTCATGCTTGAATCATTTCTAAGAACCAAGCAGGAAGCACTATTAAGAAATATAACCTCATTTAGTACTTCACAAGTCTTAATCAAAGTTTGCAATACAGGTTTTCGAGTCGCTTTTGCCAAGTCTCCAGTCGATAAACTGCAATACTTCAGGAAATCTGTACCTTTGGGGTGATTTCTGAAACAGTTTCTGAAATTTAGGCTCCAGGTATCTCTGCACCTTTTAAGTTGTGTTTCTCTCAGGCTCAGGAGAATAATTGTGTCAGAATACGTTTAATAATAGTAAACGAGTCACTTGTTCATCCCCTTTTTCTACCTCTGATCTAAACACCTCAAAATTTTGTAGGTATTTTTTAAAGCAACGCCGTATGCACATCATCAAAAAAAGAGACCAGTAAGAATTCAGAAACCAAAACCGATCACATGGAACCCACGATAAAATGTAGAAGAAACTCCTTCACAATACGGAAATTAACAGATGCACAAACGTAAACGAACACAACTGCAAGGGCAATACATACACGAGTGATCGAGGATGTTTCTTCAACACACAGAAACCACCACGAACAGAGCACAACCAGCACGGCAGGGTCTGGCCGCGGACCTGGCTCCACCAGCCAGGCGCGCTCGGCAAGCAGCAGCTATTGCACTGCAGAGGAAAAACTCTACTTTGCAAAATAATCAAGTCAAAAGCCAGCGAGCAGTGGAAATAAAAGCTGAAAGATGTTGGTGTGGCACGCACCTTCAGTATCATCGCGCAATTGCTCCACCACATCTGTCAAATCCTCCCAAGAGTCTTTGCAAACAGCAAAAAGAAAGGAAAAGAAAGAAAATGTCATGCAAGCCGTGATGTAAAGGAAAGGTTCAAAATCAAGGTACAGGAAAAGGATAACTGACAGGGAGATCTGCATAATACAAGACTTAGTTCATAATGGCAAAGGATTTGCAAGTCAAAAGGGTTTATTAGTCTGCACAAAGCAATACAGCAAAGTGGGTTTTTCTTGGAGAGTCCAATTGAGACAGGCTTCAGTAAAGCTTTAAAAGCTTTGTTTCTTTCTGCATTAAGACAAGCAATTTTTTTTGTATAGCACATCCTAAAAAGAAAAGCAAGAAAAGCATTATTTTGTTCGTAAGATCAAAGCACTAAACTTTTGATATTTACACAACGTTAGCATTTGCTTCATTTTCCTCCTGCCCACGCCCCAAAAGATCCCCCCCAAATAACAGGGAAATGCAGGCACACATGAAAAGCAAGCACATTTCAGGAGAAGGACACACTGAGGACATTTTAAATAAGGTTAAACAGAGCCTTAACGCCGTTACAGCCATCACTCCTAATGAACCATCTCAGCTTAGCCTGGACACGGCTCGCAGGTTTTACGTCCTGATTCTGGTGGTGATTCGCGAAGGCCTCCATGGGGACACCACCTCACGTCTTTGCCAGGAGCCTGTGGGCTGCTGACGGGCATGGGAGGTGTGTGGGTATCCAGGAGAGCAGCAGGCAGGATGAGGAAAACACATTCCAGCACGCCCACAAATCCCCTGCTTCCAAACCCAGAAAACCAAGCCGGGCCAAGCCCCGAAGGCTCTGAACCTCACGGGATTTCCAGCCCCCTACTTACATGTCCGCTCTCCCCAGCGCCGACGTGAAGCAGGTGAACATCTGAAGCACAAGAGAGGCTCGAGTGCCCTTTACAGCCCGACTGTGCCAAAGTCCTGAGCAAAGTCCACCACTGCCGGGACCTCCTCCCCCCCACGGCACAGCTACGACCCAGCGTCGGCCGACAACGGCGCGTTCCCAGTCACCGCGCTTAAAGAAGAAACAGGGCCTATATACCAGTGCAACTACTAATTCAGCTGATCCCCAAAGCTCCCAACGCCGCAATACCACTGACCATTGCTATTTTTTAGCGATCAGTTTTCTTCATAAACCAGAAGGTCACTTCTTCCCCTGTGGCTAAGCATTATGGCAACACCGAGCACAGCAGGAAACCACCGTTCGTTGTGTCCTGCCACGTACCCAGGTTGCACTGATCCAAACTAGTATTTTCTAGCTGTTTTTCTAGCATGTCTGAAAGTGAATGAGATGAGAACCTGGATGCACACGCCATGATTTATTTAATTGCAGTTTCCATCATGTGCAAAGATCAGAACCAGCTTCTGCCCATCCCAAAATCCCTACCTGCCTGCTGAGACTGAAGCCAGACATCATCGCTGAATGGTCCGGTACTGAATACTGAGGGCTTGGGGTTTTCCCTTAATGTAAACTGTGAAGAACACCTCATAACCTACAAAATATTCACAGAATCACAGACTCGCTCGGTTGGAAAAGCCCTCTGAGATCATCACATCCAACCGTTCCTGTCTACCCCCTAAACCATATCCCTAAGTACCTCGTCTACCCGCTCTTTAAACACATCCAGGGATGGTGACTCCACCACCTCCCTGGGCAGCCTGGTCCAGCTTCTGACGACCCTCTCAGGAAAGAACTTCCTCCTTATCTCTAACCTAATATAACCTAATAACCTAAATATTTACAATTTGTGTGTTAATGGGGACAGAGAAAATTGCCAGGCTTTGCTTAACCTTTCATGTGATCCTTCCCACTGTAATTTTGTCCCTTCAAACCCCTCCCTACACACCACAGACCCACCAATCATTTCACCTTTCGCTCCTCCAAGCCCCGTTCTGTGCTCAGCTCCACGTCCAAAACCACCCAACATCTCCCTCCTACTAGGGGAGCTGTTAACAACAGCTAGTGAGGCTTACACACTGAACGGAATTTGCTGTCTCATCACTTTGATTTTTTAATTTCTTTTTCAATCAACATAGGAAATCCCTTTTCAGCCCAGTACTCCACCTCCTATAACACAGAAAGGTGCAAGAAACCTCACTGGACTGGCTATACCTGGACAATTGCTACTCACTTCATAGTAAAGGATTAAAGCATATAT